>NW_013667797.1:54214-56155 GCF_000517525.1 Limulus polyphemus | reverse complement strand
TTCTCAGTGATGCTTAGCTAGAGTTTCATCACTACTATCTGTGGACAATTATCGAGATCATACAGATTCTAGCTGGGAAGAAAAGCGCCTTAAGGGGCAACTCTATCAGTGAACTTGGTATGGAGGACGGATTTTTTCAGACCGTGTTCAACTTTGCCATCAGCAGAGATAAAAAACTGGAAGAAATTCACAGCTCAATTCCACGCAACGCAAAGTATACGTCACCTGAAATCCATAATCAAATTCTCGGTCTACTCGCAAAAACTATCCAGCAAAGAATCCGAAATGAAGTTGGTGATAAGAAGTATACAATAAAGGTGGATGAAACTCGCGATAAGTGCAACCGTGAAAATCTGTACTTATGTGTGAGGTACTTGCAAGACGGAAATATTGTTGAACATCTACTTGCAGTTATTCAAGTTTCCAGTTTTGACGCACATTCCTTGATTGTCTCCATCATAGCAATACTTCAAGAGCATAGCTGCAGTTTGGAAAACGTTCTTAGCCAATGCTATGATGGAGCTAGTGGGATGTCAGGACGATCTGGGGGTGTTCAAAAACTTCTCCAGGAAAGACTGTGCCAATCTGTCCCCTACGTGCATTTCCTAAACCACCAGCTACACCTTGTAGTTGTGCATACGATTTCGGCTGCAGATGTTAACGTGGACGCCTTTTTTGGCACTTGCAACATCCTGTACAACTTCATACATAAGCCAACTGTGTCTGTTCACTACACTGGGCAAGCACTGAAGCGACTGTTGGAACACCGGTGGACTGGCCACCTAGCTACTGTGAAAGTCATAACTGGATCATATAAAGCTATCTTGACGATTCTGTCAGACATTGCCACAAATGAGAATAACACATTCGTACCTGAATTAGTGGTGGAGATAATCGGATTGTTGAAGCTGATCAAAAAGAAACCCTTTCTGTTCCGTGTTGTAGCTATCCACAAAGCATTGAGTATACTAACTCCTGTCAACATTCATCTACAATCAGTCAGTATCAATCTGATGCAGGCCTTGATGCTGATATCATCTTCGCGAGCATCCATTGCTTTGTTGAGAACCGATGAAACATTTATCACTTTGCTAGATGAAGTTAAGCTAATTCTGCAAAATACTGCAGGTGATGATAACAGTGTAACAGTACAAGACCATCAGCCTAAAGAAAGGAGAAGACGTCGTGAAAACTCTGGTTTCAAAGACTACATTGTTGACCATCTGCACAGAGATAACACCAATTTATCAGAAAATGATAACCTCAAACGATCGTGGTTCTGTCTAATTGACAGTATCCTGTTTGAGCTTGATGAACGTTTCTCGGAAAAAAAATCGCATCTTATTTGTGCCATGGAGTCACTATATCCCGAATCAGAACATTTCTTTGACAAAGACCGAATGGGATTTCTCGCAGACTTGATCGGCCTTGAAATGGACAGCTTTGTTTTGGCTCAAATTGATGTTGCCAAAAATATATCAGTGACCACTGGAGGAAAAACGACAAACATAACCTTTTGTCTGTTTTGCAACAGCTTTTCCATTTGAAATCGAAGGGCTTTCCAGCCATTACAGAACTGTATGAAGCAGCATTAACAATTGGATCCTCAACTGCAACATGTGAAAGAGTTTTTTCTGCTCTGACAAATGTGCTTACAGACCTCCGTCAATCGATGTCTCATGAAAGACTGGCGAACTTGATCCTCATCGGGTTTGAGAAGTGCATCCTTGATGATATATGTCAGAGTGTTGATGGGAAGCATAAGATATTGAGATACTTCAATTATATTCAGCACAGACGAATACATTTGTTTCAATAACAAAATTTGGACTTGGTTTACAATGCTTTAATTAATTCCAATGTTTTACAGCGATTACAGTTGTTTTAATAACAAAATTTGGACTTGGTTTACGTTGCTTTAATTAATTACAAGGGTCCTAT
>NW_013667797.1:50237-54039 GCF_000517525.1 Limulus polyphemus | reverse complement strand
TTGTGCTTTCTGTTTTGATTAACCTACCAGTTCATACCTAACTTAAGCTCTTGTTGTCGGATATCAAAGATTTTTTCATGAGTGAATTCGCTTATGAATTAATAAGGAACATCAATAAATGATAAAAAAAATTTATAACGAAAACTGAAAATGATTACAATGTACTCGCGCCCTTTGAGTTTGTCATTGCGCCTTCAATGTGTGCGTCCTGTGAGTGGCATTGAAGCTATGCTTTCCACTGGAAGACAAAAGGTGCTACTCGAGACGAATGGTACAGAACAATAGGTACCTATAGCAAAAGGAACTTAACATCGTTCTTGGACAACGTGTTTTGTGGGAACTGCACATAGCTGCACAAATAATCAACTTAGAAAAATTTCTATATTAATACAAGGAGGAAGAAAACACATAGTATGTTTATATATATCAACTTCTCTTGTCCCCTTGCTTCAGGTTGTCCTCAAGCTGAAATTAATCTTAACTATAAATAGAATAAGATTTACATATGTATATTGGTCAAGGAGCAGTGTAACTTTCTCTTACTCCTGTATAAACATGTACGTGCAACATAAGTTAATTCAAACTAAGAATTAGTTGTACAGTAATACCCTTCAACATAGTTAACATAGTAGCTCGGCCACACAGAAAACTTTGACTAGACTACAGTCTACTAATTGAGTTCACTACCATCAACAATGCTAACACAAAACAATAAATAATAGTTATATTGCAATAAAAAAGTTAACATTGATGTCACTGCACAACAAAATAGGCCCTTTAAAAATGAAACATACTAAGTCAAAGAAATAAGTTCATAAAAACAAAATAAATCCTTTAACAAAGATAAATTATTGCAATTCAATATTTGTACATGAAAAACACCTTTAATAATAACAATTAGCAAACAATAAAAATATTAACCTTTAAACATAGGCATACGATAAGATAAAATAATTTCATATGATGATACTCACTTACAAATAATACAAAAGTCATAATGAAAGATACAAAAAAGAACAGTTTAATGAAGAAAAAATAAGATTTATAATGTTACACGTAATAACCATAATACATACCAAAACCACAGCTGTGACTTGACATAACATAACATAGAAAGCAAAATTAAATTTCAATCATTACTACATGAACCCTTCAGTAGTGTTTATCGTAAAGCATAAGATAAAATCATGAACTTACAGAAGCACAAATAACCCTTGAACAAACAAACTGTTACATGAGTATGAAAACACTAAATAATAATATACATAGGATCCTTCTAAAAGGAATAAAAACATAATATAGAACCAATGAAGATATTTACAATGTGCACATATATACAAAACAAGTACTTTTAGCTCTTTCCTCTTTATTGAAAGGCTGGATCGGATTATGCACATATTCAGCATTAGAGATTGCACTGCCTATCTCCGATATCTGTTCATTCCAGGCAGTGGCCAATCTGGAATGATTGAGGGAGTGGTCCATACCTTCCTCTGCTATACCCTTAAACGTTGGATGATAGTGTCATAAGCCTTTTCTACATAAGCGCTTGGCCAACACCAGGCTGAGATGTCCTAAAAGTTAAAGTACAACGTGGTAGGCATCCTCAATGGCCCCAATCCTTGGATGAGGGGTTGGTCCCTGATTCATGATGGCAAAAAAAGTACTTGTTCTTGGCATCTCATTTATTGGTTCTACTAGACCCCAGGATTCTCCAAGATTCATAGTACTCCCGATTCAGAGAGTTTTATCATCCTTACCATCAGATGCTTGCTATTTCACCTGTTGGTAAGATGGATTCTATTGGTGGACAACATCTGCCAACTGCACTTCCAGATTTTTTCAGCTATTCTCTACTGGGAGTCATATAAAGACCTTCCACTTAGTTTTAGACTCGTTAGGTGCCATACTACTACGATTACTCTCAGTTGTTTGTGTCTTTCTTACACTTGATTAACTGATCTGGATGCACCAGATATTAGCAGCTCTTCTTCCTTAATCATTGGTCGCAGTGACAGAAAAGTTATGGACCTTTGCAGCATCAGCAAAAGTCCTACATCCTTGTCCCGGCAATTCTTTTGGACAACCATCTCTTTCTCTTGTTCTTAACTTTGAACTGTGAACTGCAATAACGTATTTTGTGATCATAGCAACAAAATTTTCACCAACCTACATACTCTGGTATTTTCAAGTAAAACAGATTTTTCTAGGAGTGATAAGAGAGATCTGCTAAATAATAAGAGATTCGTCAAACATCTGTTGCAGAATAATCCAGTACTTCCTAGCTGAGTTTGTGAGAAATAAAGAGAGGTTGAACACAAGTGTACAAATAGACTAAACAAGCTTTATTTAAAACAAAAGCAGTGATAATATGTATTTTACTTTCCACAATGGGCAGTCGCCTATACTGGAGAGTTGGTTATGAGAATTCTCTAATCAAACAAGGAAGTTCCAAACTAGAAAGAATACTTTATATTGCTTGTAAGTTTGTGAAACTTTTGTTTATAAATTATTGTTTGTAATAACTATTTGTAATAATAGTTATTACAAACAAGTCTAACTCTGGTAATCTCCTGCTTCAAACCGAATAACTTACACATTACTTTCATATAAAGTCTTAATATCAGACTTACTCAAAGTGATTAGTGCTACTTATGTGACTGGCATTCTCAATGGAACACAACCTCAAGAGGTCACCTGACTACCAGAAAAAAAGAAAACTGTCTAACTTCACATTCTACAAGTAACTTTGCAACTATCTTTCATATGAAAATACAAAATGTACTACTTTAGGTAAATGGCACATAAGAATAGTAGAAGAGCAAAATAAGCTTAATGGTCTATTTGAACAACGTGTTATGTGGAACCTGTACAAATAACAAATTTCGAAAATCCCCATATTAAAAGAAGAAGGTAAAAACACATGGTATTCTTATATATACCACAGTAGACAGGACTGATGAAACTCTCAGATATCACGAGTACTATCTAATCAGTATCATATCATTAGAAATTAAAACCCATAATTAAAATATTCTTCTGTGTCAGTAACTAAACTTCACGAAGCTATTAAACCAAAAATAAAACCCATAATACAAATAGTCCAATAACGCTTATTTACACCACTTTAGCATTTCCATAACCCGGAAGTGATATTTCTGTAAGAATGCTGAAACAATGAAACATACCTTTTTGTACTATGTTTTGATTAATGCTTGCAAGGAGAGTAGGTTTTTCATGTTTTTCATTGTAGATCTTTACCAAACACTGCTACTTTGTTTTGTTTTTCTGAATGAGCTCAAGTAACAGGTGTAACAAGTCTTGTTGTCAAGAGGTAAGACAACATTAGGGAGAATGTTCCAGAGATGAAGTGTCATTTTTGTTTTAAGATAACGAAGATTTCTACAATTTTAAAGTTTTAAGTGTACCAAGTGGTGACTCATCGAAACGACGTTCTTATCCATGTTTCAAGTGTTCAATGGAGTAGACAGATCACGGTAGACCAAAGGGAATTAAAGAAATATACATGGCCAGTTGTTTGTGTCATGTGCTCTGTCACTACTAGTTCTGGGACAAATGGAAAAGGACCATAACGGCAGAGATTTTTACTACGTAGGCTGAATTGCAAATTGTCATACATTCTTCTTCTTCTTTAGATGGTGTGGTTATATAAGTTCTACGACATTTTCCTGCCATAGTAAATGACTACCGCGACATTTTACTACTGGCAAAGGGGTGCAGCAATTAATTATTTCATTTTTAAGGTTTTCTGCATGTATGGAAATTAAATTATCCGAGTATT
>NW_013667797.1:34433-49237 GCF_000517525.1 Limulus polyphemus | reverse complement strand
GTTTATTCTGAATCTGTGCAGTTTTCCACGACACGTGGTCAGAAAAACATTTAGTTGACTTCATTCCAGCTGCCTTTGTTGTCGTAATCCAGAGATAATAGCTACGTTGCTCATAGATGATATTACTCTAACACTGTACGTTGTGCAAGAAGGTCAGCATCGTCAGTGTCCGTCATTGGTAAAGCATATGATATCTAGAGGTTTTGGTCTTCCTATGTTAAAAAAGAATGATCAGTCAGGTGGGTAACGCTAGTCACTAGACGTAAATCCGACTTTACCATTAGTGAAAAATTATGTTTTTTTAAAGGTTTGTTTGTTTGATTTTTTTTGGTCGAGTGTTTGGAAAAACTACATCCTACAACAGTGCCTTCAAACACTAACATTCATCACTGAAACATGTGGAACCTGCTCTGGTTCATATGTGGACTGCACCAGGGAGAGCGACCTATTTCAAATCTTAAATCAAGTATTCATAAAACCTTCATCGAGTGATAACTCACAAACTGACTGTGAAGAAGTCGGTAGCATTTATTAACGACAAAAACAGTTACCTCTCGGATAACAGATTGAACTAGTGCAGAAAGTGATGGAGAATCAACAACTACAGGGATAAAAGAACAGAGAAGTCAAAAATTAAACAAACTCTCAAGAAATTAATGTGAAAAATCTGATAAGTATTTGAAAAGTTAATATAAAGAAGGCTTGGAATTCAAAAGTAGACTTAAGTATGGTTTGTAGTTATAATTAGGATTCTAGTTCCTTTACGAGTTCGGATTCTGAAAGTAACCCTATAACAAATATAATTAATGAACAATATTTTGAAATAGCTGAGACTCTAAATAACTTTCCCAAAACTGATGATGGTATTAATATATTTCTAACGGAAAGTCATGAGAAAACACCAAGAAATTTGCAATAGTAAAGAACAAAATTAACACATAAGCTCAAAAATTCACGAAAACAAACTATAGTACCTGAAAAAATAACCAAGGGAGTTTCAAATCCCTAAAATAATAATTGAAAATGTCCCTAACTTGTTCACTCAGCCGCAAATAATGAAAGAAATACAGAGATGCAAATCAAATGTTACATTCAAATTAATAAAAAGATTAAAACAAGTCGCCTACTTATGTGATGTTCTCAGGCAAAAGCTGATTCCTACAAGTGTATTAGATAGGTCCACTTTATAATGGGAGGTCAGTACAGGAGAATTACAGAGTAAGTCTGAATTTAGCTAAATGGTTGAATTTTAGCTTAGAGAATTAAGAGATGGAACAAGTGGCGTTAAGTGAAACCAAATCTAAAAATACAAACACGTCTGCATATTTGCATGGGCACTGGACAGTCACTTTCTACTGGGCCTATAGATTGATTAAAAGCTTTGTTCCTACAAAAAGTTTTTTCATTTACCTTTTCACTGTGATGACCAAACAGAACTGATACTAATTCAACACTCCCTATAAAAGAAAACGTCGGATTTACCCATAATGACTAGCGTTATTTACGTGACTGGTCGTTCTCATACAACGTAGTCAAAGCTGTAAACTCTAGCTATCATTTACTCGGCAGATAAAATACACTGCTGTCGTTAACCTTTCCTCTACAATGTGCAAAAGGTGCAGTGATATCTCTATTGGTGGAGTAGATATTATCTACTAAAGAATAACAAAGAAACAAGGGTAACTAGAACGAAAACAACTGAGTGTTTTTCTGGATGATGTATTTATGAAAAAAAATGCATAAATTCAGATCAAATGAAAACTTTTGAAAATTTATACATTAAAAACGAAAGTACTAAAGATATAGTATGGCTGTATACTACAAAAATGAGCTTAAAAATTCCAAAGACCTAGATGATGTGCTAAAAGATTAGCCTGAAGATACATTTAACTCTGCCCCCTATATCAGGATACACCTATCAGAAACTTTATTTAAACATAGCTGTGGAATACATCTAAAAGTAGTAGTTTGTCTTTTTTATGTATTGGTAAAGAGGAATGAACAAGGGGATTTAGAAACATCTACTTATCGGAAGCCTTTTTCTTTTTTTATGCCACCACACCACGAATCATGTCATACTGAAACGTAAAAAATTGTCTGATTGTACCCTTATTTTCATAGAATTTTGAAGATTTGTACAAAACAAGAGACCCTTCAGTGGCACAACGGTAATCTGCGGACATTTAACGCTAGAAACCGGGTTTCGATACCAATAGTGGCACAGCACAGATAGCCCATTGTGTATCTTTGTGTTAAAAAAAAGGACTTAAAATCAATTATTACTAATGAAATATACAGCAGGTGAAAGAGGATTTAACCCAAATATTGTAGATAGAGCAGTTAAGAAATTCACCAATGTGGTAATAATGGATGAAGGTATTACCTTAAAAACCTAGTTATGATAAAAGTAAAAAAAGGAATGTTTGGTGTTGCCATATATTCCAGGTTTAACTTCTAGTTTATTCAAAGCGATTAAAAAACAACAAATACTTTACTTTATATTTAAACCAATGAATGATATAAAACAAATTTTAGGTAATACAAAAGATAATGTACAGTAAATGGAAAAAGTTGAAATTCATAAAATTGAATGTGAAAGTGTTTGCATTGAACAGACAAAATGTAATCGTTCAGGAGAACATAAATGATGTGTAAAAAATGAAAGGACTGAAAATTCGGCCATAGCAGAACTTGTACAAAAAAAACACAACATAAGATATTATTGAAAAAAAAAACCCAGTAATATTGGCTCAACCAAAGGGCATTAGAGCCAATAATATCCGCGAATATTTTGAAATAGCAAAGGTTAAAAATTACCATGAATTATTAAATAGAGACGAAGCTCCGGCAAATACTTGTGTAAGAATGTGGCGGGACCTCCTCTGAGAAATTTGCAGAAATGTAAACTTAAACACAGGCCACATGATCTAGCTAAGAAGAAATAAATATGACACTTATGTCTTGCAAGTTCACTCTTGATGATGATGTTGTAAATGTCGAAACATGTAGGGTTCACATTTTAGAAATGTTTTTAATTGTGTATCGGTTTTAACGTCTTGTTTTATTTATTTATTATTTTTAACATTACACACAAGTGCTAAGAAAATAAAATCTATAGAAGGTGAAGTTATGAATTTAAGTATTAAGTATGCAAACCTATAATACAAAACTTCTTTAAAAACGGAAAATCCAAAACATTAAATAAAATCCGGCTGGAAAACGAGCTGTCTGCTGTGTCCACCGAGGAGAATCGAACCCCTGATTTTACCACTGTAAATCTGAATACCTACCGCTGTCCCACTGGGGTACAACGAGAACCGACGATGATGATCAATATTATATAGAAAAAGTATAGTCATGTGGTTCAAACTGTAAAAAGTTGAAAAAGCTACAAACACAATAATCATTACTCAATGCTACAAATGCCAAGAATTGGGCCATGTTCAATCTCCTCGTAGGTCAAACCCAAGATACGTAAAAATGTGATAAAGAACACGTTACAACAGACATAAGATTGGAATAACATTTTTAGAGTGTGTGAATATAATAGAAATTATATAATTTTAGGTGACATAAATTCTAAGCATCAAGCTTTCTCATATAAAACTACCAACAGTAGTGACAACTTATTACAATTCATAAATAATATATGGATACTAGAACAAACACCAGTGATATTTTACATCTTGTATTATATACTGGAAGTATGTTACCTTCTGTTACAAGAATTTAAATAAGAAAAAATTTGTAACTGTCCTCTTACCAATCATGGTAATAGTAAACGATAGCATCAGCAAAGCCAGAAGTCATCAGATAGACATATTAGTCCTTAAAAATGCAGACTGAAACAAATATACAAATAACCTATGTAGGAAAGTAATGTAAATGATACTGTTTAATAACTAAAATAAGAAGTATGGTTATTTAATTACAAAGCGTACGAATATGGCGGTTGAAGAGATTATTCCCCTAGCTTCTTTAAATAATTCCTCCTCCCTCTGGAAAATAACGGAAAAGTCTTAAAACCTCAGCAAACGTAGACGTCATGTTATAAGATAATATTACAAGTCTGGAATACCTACACTTAAAATCGTAACAAAATCGACCACAAACAAAACAACAACAAAACATCTAAGCTGTTAAGGAACAAATATTGGAAAGTTTGGGTAGCAAAATGCCAAACAAAATCATTCAATTTGAACTTTTACAAAAAATAAAAATCATATTACCATTAAAAATATGCAAAAAGCAAAAATTTTCAAAACACAACTAGAATAAACTTTCATGGTTCCACAAGGAAGAAATAACGATAAAAACCATTTGTAGAAGTAAACAATCACATTAACCAAAAAAACAAAGTTATTCACACTACAACTCTGAGCTCATTTACGACTACTTTCACACAATCCATTCATGGTTCCACAAGGAAGAAATAACGATCAAAAACATCTTGTACAAATAAACAATCACATTAACCAAAACAAACAACAACAACAAAAAACAATACAAAGTTATTCACACTACAACTCTCAGCTCATTTACGACTACTTTCACACAATCCATTTATGGTTCCACAAGGAAGGAATAACGATCAAAGAAATTTTGTATAAACAAACAATCACATTGACCAAAAAAAAAAAGAAAAAAAGTTATTCACACTACAACTCTCACCTCATTTACGACTACTTCCACACAATCCAGCTACTTTCTTTTGCTTATCACAACCCCTGATATTGTATATAACATAAAAAACCCTTAAACACCAAGCTCGAGCAGGCGATAATATTTATAACATCTATCTAAAAAAAACCCAAAAGAACTACTTATTCACATTACTGCTCTTTTAAACTGTTCTCTAATTAGTGCTCCCAGTGGCACAGCGGTATGTTTGCGGACTTACAACGCTAGAAACGGGTTTCGATATCCGTGGTGGGCAGAGCACAGATAGCCCATAGTGTAGCTTTGTACTTAAATACACACAAATACAAAAAAAATCAAATAAAAATATTCCCATTTGCAAAATTATTGTTTCATTAAGGATCAAATACCGCAGGTGATTTTACAACTTATCATCCTATAAGTCTTACCAGTTACCTTAGTAACCTTCTCGAAAATATCACTACAAGAAAACCTGATGAATTATTTATAAAATACAAATCTCAGTAGTCTACAAATCGCTTTCAAGAAAAACAGACAGGCGGTCGACCATCTAGTCCGATTAATCGAAATGATTAAAGGTTTTAATACCGAAAAAATCTACCATTACCTGTTGTTGTTTTTTATGTTGACAAAGCTTTTGAGAACGTAGAAAAATTGGGAAGTCAGGGGATAATCCCTTTAGATATATCATGACTGAGAAGCTTGAACTTGAGGCCATTGTGTCAAAATATATAAGATAGATCTACCTATGTATTTGTCAAGAGTTCCAAGTCAGACATGTTTCCCATTAATCTGGTGTACCTCAAGGGAGCATCATCAGCCCTATCTTTTTTAACACATATGTTAATAATGTAAACCTAAACCAAAACCTAAAATGCTCAGGTTTTACTATTTGCTGATGATGTTGCATACTGGAGTTTCAATACTAATTCCAAATTGGCACCAAAATATGTTCAGACAGCTATTAACAACATTGAAATTCGTTATTCAATAATATGAACAACGCTACTATGTGACGGACTACTAATCTGTTGAGTTAAGTAATAAAAACAACACTACCATTTAACTGACTACTAATCCGTTATGTACAGTAATAAGAATAACACTACCGTATAACTGACTACTAATCCGTTATTCAATAATAAGAACAACACTATCATATAACTGATTACTAATCTATTGAGTTCAGTAATAAGAACAACACTATCACGTGACGGACTACTAATCCGTTACTTTCAGTAATAAGAACAACACTACTATTTAACTGACTACTAATTCGTTACTTTCAGTAATAAGAACAACACTACTATTTAACTGACTACTAACTCGTTATTCAATAACAAGAACAACACGACCATATATCTGACGACTAATCCGTTACGTTCAGTAATAAGTACAACACTACAATCAAACTAACAACTAATCCGTTGCGTTCAGTAATAAGAACAACACTACCATGTAACTGACTACTAATCTGTTGAGTTCAGTAATAAGAACAACACTGCAAGCTGACCACTAATCCGTTATGTTTAGTAATAACAACAACACTACCATGTAACTGACTACTAATCCGTTACGTTCAGTAATAAGTACAACACTACAATCAAACTAACAACTAATCCGTTACGTTCAGTAATAACAACAACACTACTATGTAACTGACTACTAATCTGTTGAGTTCAGTAATAAGAACAACACTGCAAGCTGACTACTAATCCGTTATGTTTACTAATAACAACAACACTGCCATGTAGCTGACTACTAATCTGTCGAGTTCAGTAATAAGAACAACACTGCAAGCTGACTACTAATCCGTTACGTTCAGTAATAACAACAACAACACTACCATGTAACTGACTACTAACCTGTTGAGTTCAGTAATAAGAACAACACTGCAAGCTGACTATTAATCCGTTATGTTTAGTAAAAACAACACTACCATGTAGCTGACTACTAATCTGTCGAGTTCAGTAATAAGAACACTACAAAATAACTGACTGCTACATGGTAATTTATCCACTAACACTGCTTTGTAGAGGAGAATATAAAAATACATTAAAAACAACGCTTTATAAGTGAACTAGACATAAGGAATCCTTCTTGAGTTTTCCGAATTTCTTTTACGTTTTATTTCTGTTGTGGCTGAAAACATAAACCATACTAAGTATATATCTAATATAGTTTTGAAATGATACAATTAAAGACTAAACAAGTAAATTTTATCCAGTAGTTTGAGTCGTTTGATATACGACTTATGCTTTATTTATAACACTACAGATGGCGCCAAAAGCGTCGTCTCTTTCGCTTCTTCTAGTACTAATGTAAAATTTTATGGCATAATATTGTACTTTAATTCTATACGCCCTGACCCGATGTTAAAATTGGCAAAGCCCACTTCTAGTGATACAGCTAATTTGTATCGTTATCAAACTGTATTGAGTACAAATCCCAGTGTTAATATTGAACTTGACATAAAATACACACTAGCTTTTATTATTATTTCTCACTAAACTTATTCCGAGTTAAAATGCGTTTAGCCTACCTTTGTATTTAAAGGTCCCAGCCTATCCTTGTTTTTTCTTCTGATGACAATGTGGACATATATTTTAAAAGTATCAAAATTGACATAATTTCGACCATCTTAATGTAAATCTTTTACAAGCTTTAAAGCAGATATGTCTTATTTCATGTTTAACGTACATGTTGTAGCATTATCTAAGTGTTAACTTTTTCATTGTCATGGGTACATAAATGTCCCACTCTAGAGTACTAACACGTGTGCTGAGAATTTTGCACCCCCACAGATAAGTAATGAAATATTGAATAGTGTGTCATTTTGTTTTAATTGTATATCTACAAATTAATAATTGGCACTATAGAAGAATTTTTTTTATCTATGAGCGCAGCAGTGAAAGAGCGTAAGGAAAACAAATGACTTATGGTTTAAAACTATAGGTATTTTCCGTTGTTTCTTCTTTTACTTTATAACAACTGAGTCATAAGAAGATTAAACGCTATTGACCCCGTCGTTAGTATTACGTAATTGTCGATTGGAATGCTGGATAATTTGATGTTTACTTAGGTAGTAAACAGTAGAAAAATAAAGTATTTAACAAAACTTCGTTACAAATTTAACATAGTAACAAATGTACAGCCTTCCGATAAAACTTGATGATGACAGAGCCTGTCAAAATGTTGTACATTTATTACTATAATTAACTTCTAATAACGTTTGATTCATTATCGATTCCAGCAATCTTCAAACTTTGTTCTCCAAAAGTAGGTTCCTCGCCATCGAAAGTAATGTATTTATTGTTTATTTTGTCTTTAAGCGCATAGCCACACGATGGAGAATATGCGCTATGCCCATTGCGTGGATCGATCTCTGATAGTGACATTTATGAAATATAAACATTTTGAGGGTTATTTATCAACAAAAAACATTCTCATTTTCTCCCATAAATCATCGGTTTTGTTCGCTCTTTTTGGAAACTTTAAATAATGACTAGGCAAAAACAAAAAAAAAACAAGCAACAAAATAATGTAAGGCACGAGCAAATCGAATGCAAATAATATATATATATATATAAAAAGAAAACTTTTTCACGCCTGTTTCTCTCTCTTTTATAACAGAGAAAAGTATATGTACATATTACTTGTATTGATTGTCTTATACGTCTATAGCTTCAGTGTGAGTTCGCGAATAAACACTTCAGGCACAAAAAACGGGGCACACTATACAACAAATTTCTAAGCTATACTACAAAGTATTCCTGATCTGATTATTTGTCTCACGAAGTATAATGAAGGGCAGCTAGAACCCGCGAAAACTCCTCGAGTTTGAAATCGATGCGTAATATCGTCGAGATAAAAAGGTCAAAGGTTACGCTTTCTTCCGTAAACATGGTTTTTTAAGTTGACAGTGGAATTTTAACAAGATTGGACACCAATATTCCATAGGAAAAGATATTTCCAATACAATCGTCATTTGGTAAGCACATCAAACGGAATGATAATTTATCTTTTGTTTTGCCTTCATATATATATATATATATATATTCTTACTTCCACAAACACCCACCTAACAACTTACCTAGATTCTTTTATTTCTCTATCTCTTTCTACTGAAAATAAAGAACTCTGTGATGGTTAGATTTTTACACGTCAAATAAGCTAGTTTAGAAACTTTTAAAATATACGTACACATTGACTGTATGGATAATGTAATGAGGCGTATAAACCAGAATTATTAACGGTGAACGAATCCAAGATGATTTGTTGGAATGTCCATCAATGGGCTTACAACTTACTTCTAAATTACATAAGGTCTTTAATACAGTAACCGCCTTATTAACGATAGGTGAAGACTAAGTGCTAACGATTTTTTCTTTGTGAAAATATGTGAAGACTAGTGGTTAATAACTCAAAGTAACCAGAATCATATCAAGGACGAAAGTCAAGATAATCGGAGCTAGGTGAAAGTTCAAGACAGACAAAGCCAGGTAAAAGTTAGTGTCAAAGTGTAGTGTTGGAGCTAAAGAAAGACTAAAAGTACTTGGAGTTAGATGAAGGTTAAAAGCCAAATTATTTGGAGTTAAATCAAGATTAAAAGTTAAATTAATCAAAGATCTATCAAGTTCAAAGGTAAAGCTAATTGGAACTAGTTAAGGCCAAAGTTAAGATAATTGAAATTATTGATGAAAGTGTTAAGAGTTAGAACATGGTTGACAATATAGGTAATTGGATCAAAGACAAGGACAAAAGTCAAGGGAATAGGAACTTAGTCAGATTTAAATAAGACTTAGTTACATAGTTGGTTCCCGATCTGGATAGCTTTATTTTAACACGTGTTAAAAGTTTCAAGGTTTTTATTAGTTGTGATTTCAAATCAGTTGTCTTTCTCCGGTTTTTAAATATGATTGAACATATATTTTTTAGAAAATTTAAATGCATAATCTATCCATTTATAGTGTTCAGAAAGTTTCAATGATTAGTTTTTAAATTCACAATTTCTTAGTATGTTCTACTTTAAGACATCGTTAATCATCTTGATTACTTACAGTGATTAGTATGCTGAACAATGGAGCCGAAGGTTCCTGGTTCGCATCTCGCTATCGCATGAAAAAATTGCGTTCCGCTCTTTGGAATCATAGATGGATTATAAGAATGACGATCAAATCCTACTTTTCGGTCTGACAACAGTAGTCCAAGAATTCGAAGTGGGTGATGTTAACCAGCTGCTTTCCCTCTAGCCTATCATTTCAAAATAAGGGAGAGCTAGAGAAGATAGCGCTCACTTAGCCTTTGCGCGAAATTCAACAAAACAAAGGAATCATTATTCGGAAAAAGAAGTAGTCTTTTATCTTTATATGTTTGCGTATTTTCAGGTACCTTTAACTGCTCCGTGAGTTTTGGCAATAAAAAAATAAATATGAATTATAGAACCGAATTCCGAAATGGATGACTTTGTTTTTTTTATATCTCTTATTAGCAATAAACCACTACAGGTAACACACTTACAAACAATTGTTCAATCTATATCCATGTACTTCAATCTTTTCAAGACGTACACCGGTGGGACAGCGGTAAGTCTATGGATTTATGGTAACGAGTTTGATTCGCCTCGGTGGACTCAGCAGATAACCCAATGTGGCTTTGCTCTAAAATAACCAAACCTTTCAAAACTTCATAGTTTTAGCTAAATATCTTATTGGGTTTAAATTATGATGTCAAAAAAATTTGCTAGATTTAATTTTTTTTTTTTGAGGACCAAAGTACTTGACTCATAATAAGACAGCACAAAAATTGCCCATAATTCCAGAAGAAAAGTTTTTTTTTTAATAGCTGATTTTTCGGTTTCTAACCTTCATGAGAGTTTATGGCATTTTCTTCCGGAGTTATAGGAAATTTTTTTGTGTTGTTTTACTTGTTAGATTGATTAATGTTATGCTTTGGACTTCTTGTTTCTTAAGAAGCTCAGTTTCGTAAGCTTAATTCCAATAACACTGATTATTTAAAAGACTGAATTTCTACTATGTCGATACCAAGACCATCTTATTTTGTAAGATGTTACGAGGATAAAATGAATGAAATACATAGACTATATTTTTATAGTACAGAAACAAATATTAATTAATAAAAACTTGATTTTGAAATGAACCCAACTTTCACTAAAGAACAAAGTAATGCCCCGAGTAAAAGGAACAATAAGTTTATCAAAAAAAAGTGCGTGCCTAATTTGAGTTTCATTATTCCTCTTAGGAAACGTACACTGACTACAGATGAATAATTTCTGGACATTTGCATAAAGCTTTTTGTTCATGGGTTCATACAATTAACACCTAAACAGTTGATAATCAGCCAATAAAACTACAACACTGACTACTTAGCTGTTCTCAAAATACAGTTTACATTGAAGTCAAGGGCCTATCATACAGTTTAACAATCAGCTATTTAAATATATGTAATACATAATGTGTGCATGTATTGTATATATTTATATACATGTATTATTTAGACAAAATATAATGTTTGTTTGTAGTTAAGCAGAAAGCTACACAAGGGGCCATATGTGTTCTGCCCACCACGGGTATCGAAACCCGGTTTCTAGCGTAGTAAGTCCACAGACATATCGCTGTGCCGCTGGGGGTCCAAATATAGTGAGGAAGC
This sequence comes from Limulus polyphemus, assembly GCF_000517525.1. Taxonomy (NCBI): domain Eukaryota; kingdom Metazoa; phylum Arthropoda; class Merostomata; order Xiphosura; family Limulidae; genus Limulus; species Limulus polyphemus. The sequence continues at coordinate 37,909 of NW_013667797.1, read as the reverse complement.
AAAAGGTGTCAGTTATATTGATCATTCATAGCATTTACTTACTAACACATACACACAAAGTTTGTTTTTTGGGGAAGGAAGTGAAACGTCTAACACCTTCTGCATCAACACCTAGTGTTAGAACTGAGGTAATTCATGCCTCTTTCAAACTCTTAACATATTAATTCACGAAAATAAAGAAAAGTTTTAACTTATATATTTCAACACCAAGATAGATGTGCCTAAGATATTTATACTAACGATGTGACTCCTCTTTTTTTTCTCGAAATGACGTTCGAAAATTAATTAAATATTAAATATTTGAGTACTTGACTCTAGTTGTGAATTAACATGCATCGTGACAACACTTTTTAATATTATTCACTTTTCTCTTGCTTTTTTTTTCCTTTCTAAAATACTGGAAACACAGAACAACTGGACACGCCCTTACCTACTGCATAATAAATTATCACCTGAATTGACGTCCATCAGGTTGTACGTACTATGAAATTACTAAGTAATGGCCATATGAGTAAAATATTTGAGCAAACATGTTACTTATCTAAATATGTTTCTCGGACTTATAGAATAACTTACTTTTTGTCCTATCTAAGAGAGGAGTTTGGGGTTTTAAGTTCTTTTGAATGAGATAAATTTAAAATTAGGAATATATTTTTGAATTGAAGGTTCTATACTTTTTCATCTGATTAGGTTTTCCCATTTGAAACTCGGACTTATAGAATAACTTACTTTTTATCCTATACAGGAGGAGTTTGAAGTTTGTTTAAGTTCTTTCGAATGAGATAAATTTTAAACTACGAATACATTTTTGAAGTGAATGTTCTATACTTTTTCATCTGATTAGGTTTTTCCATTTAAAACAAGGATTCCGTGTTAAACTTTTTGAGCTTCTATAAAATTGCTTTTGTCGACTTTGTTTGTTTGTTTTGAAGTTAAGCACAAAGCTACACAATGAGCTATATGGGCTCTGCCCACCACGGGTATCGAAACCCAGTTTCCAGCGTTGTAAGTCCTCGGACATACTGCTGTGCCATTGGGGGCTTTGTCGACTTTATGAGGAATGTGTTATTTGTATTTTACTATATTATTATAAGTTACATTTTAGTCAGTTTAAGGTAATCAATATCATAATGAGGTGAAACATAACCGTGTTAACTTACAAACAAAAAAATACAACCACGTTCTGTCTTTACATACTTTTATAAAAGATGAACCTTTTAAAAAATAATTTACGTGGTGAATGTTTTCGGATATTAACATCATTCCAACTGACGATGGAACATAAATTAAGAAACAAACAGAGCAGATGTTTAAATATATTATTGATAAAATTATATATATATATATATATATATTCGTTTATTTTAAAACCGTTAAAGAATAAATACTTAAAGATTATTATTATTATTACAATTTTATGTTTTAGGTTGTTTCAAACAAGAAAAACATACATAGTAGTCCAAGGTTATAATAAAATCAATAAAAAGCAAAAAACAAACTCGACTGTAGCCAACTAATGGCTCGACAGTAAGTCAATGGGCTTATAAAGCTAAAAATCAGGTTTCGATATATGTAGTGAGCACAGCACACATGATCCATTGTGTAGCTTTGTGCTTTATAACAAACAAACTCAGTTGTAGAAGAAGTATCAACAATATACGGTAATACATTTCTCAACAGTCTGTTTTAAAACCTTATGTTTTCCTAAATTTTGATTTGTTTACATGAAATTATAATTCAGACTTTAAATTGCCTGTCAAACAATAGCTTCAGAAATTATACATAAAATTACATGAATTATTGGTCTATATCTGCCAGCTAGCGACATCTGGTTAAAGAAACTTTCTCTCTGACAATATAGTGGCGCCGTCTATTAGGCACTAAACGAATACAAGTAAAGAAAAAACTCTTTTCGCGGGGTGTGCCAGGGACAGAAATACGTGCACTTGAAACACTAGAAGTTCTTTAAAGTAAATCATTGGAAAATAACGAGGAGACATTGAACGACCATTGTTGTAACAGAGAAGAGCCACGTGACTTGTGTGCGCGTGAAAGTGATCGTCGTCAGGTGAATTTTTCAGTACATATCGGCCTTCTCAGTTTAATATAAGGTTTCTAACAAGCGATAGAAACAAATTCTAAGACTCTAACCATCTATTAAAAGGTAAGTAAGTTTATTAAAATATTTTAAAGAAATATTTATGACAATCAACGAATTCTGAAATTATCAACATTTTTCTTTGCCGCAAGAACTAGCGTTATGTGAGAACGTCGTGAATTCTTTGATTTGTATTTGTTTGAAGTCACGAAAGGATATCTTAAATATGGTTCACAAAATAATTTATATTTCAAATAGGAATACGCATTGTTTTTTATGGGAGTTATGTAGTTAGTTTTGCGTTCTTATGGGTATGATACGCACGTGGGAATTTTTTCTGTACTCTCCACGTGTTTGAAATCACAATTAAAACATTGATGAAGTAGTTGACTTAAACACCAAGAAAATGTGGGTTTTTTTCACTGTTTTTAAAGGAATTCAACCTTACTTGTAGCTACTAAAGATAAACATATTATTTCCAAGATATATACAACAGAAACATTTGTTGGCTGCTGTAATTCAGCAGTCATGTATAAAAAATAGTTCCGCCTATGTTCGTTCTTTGTTTACCTTATTCACAAGTCACGTTTATATAAACGTTCTAAGAAATATTTCTTCCCGCGGTTAGTCGTGAAGCTTATCTTGTTTATAAAGGTTCTCTAAAGTCCGAGTAATGATTTGGATTTTCATTACAAATAGTCGAATGTAAATGCCACATTTTTTAAATATAAGAGCAAAATTTACTTCAGTAAATACAGTGGGCCAAAACAAGCTCCGCATTTTGAGACTATGAGTTCACTATGAGAGCGACAATCAAATCTCACTTATTTGATCAGACAAGAGTAGCCCAAGAGTTGGCGGTGGGCGCTGTAGACTAGCTGTTTTCTTCCTATACTAACAGTTCAAAAATAGGGACTGCTATGTGGGTACATCCAATGTGTAGCTTTGAGTGAAATTCTGAAATACCCAAACAATGGAAAAACAATAAGATAAACTTATAACATATTTACAGGCAAGATTTTTCCCGCTTAGATGTTGCACTGCTGTAGATAAGTAAGAAATACAATAAGTTACTGGAATTTTCTATTTTAAGAACTTATGAGTGAAAGTAGAGAAGAATGTATAACGATATGTCAAACGTATTATGTCTGCCATAATACCAGGGCTCATCGGGTCTTCTGGGATGCGACAAACACATTAATGATTCAGACGTTACCACTGTTATAGTATGTGTTATTGGTAAATTTTAATTTATTTATCAATTCTATATGAAGTGATTATATTTACACACACTTTCCACGAAAGGTAACATTAGATTTCAAAATGATGAAAGACAAACTACTATAAAACTTAAGTAGATAGACAGATAGATAAACAG
>NW_013667797.1:9014-33683 GCF_000517525.1 Limulus polyphemus | reverse complement strand
GTTTTATTAGACTGGTTGCAGTAATATTAGGGACTTATGAGTTTGAAAGAGAAAGCACTGTTTAAGCATACTGTCTGCATTGCTACTGGGGATTCGAGACTGAAATAAAAAATATGGTTTTATTAGACTGGTTGCAGTAATATTAGGGACTTATGAGTTTGAAAGAGAAAGCACTGTTTAAGCATACTGTCTGCATTGCTACTGGGGATTCGAGACTGAAATAAAAAATATGGTTTTATTAGACTGGTTGCAGTAATATTAGGGACTTATGAGTGCTATTTATGGTTATATTCACAGTATATTAATGATTCATGAGTTTGAAAAAGAAAGCATGATTTTAGTAGATCGACTACAGCGATATTAAAGATTCAAGACTTTGAATGCAAAAAGCGTTGTTTTGGTGGACTGTCTCCACTAACATTAAGAATTCATGGCTTGGAAACAGAAAGTATACTTGGGTAGGAAAGCACGTTATACTAACACAGTGATAAGTTAACAAACAAGTACTAGTAAGCACAATGATATTTATTGTGTTTACAATTTTTTGTAATCCAGTGGGATTAATGACTTTGAAAGTAGGAAGTGCGGTTTTGGTGGCCTGAGTGCAGTGATAGGAGCTCATGGCCTTAAGTGTGGTTTTGGTGGACTGATTGCAATGAAAGGAGTTCATGGCTTTAAGAGTGGTTTTGGTGGACTGAGTGCAGTGATAGGAGTTCATGGCTTTAAGTGTGGTTTTGATGGACTGAGTGCAGGGATAGGAGTTCATGTCTTTAAGTGTGGTTTTGTTGGACTAAATGAAGTGATAGGAGTTCGTGTATTTAAGTGTGGTTTAGTGGACTGGGTGCAGTGATAGGAGCTCATGTATTTAAGTGTAGTTTTGGTGGACTGAGTGCAGTGATAGGAGTTCATGGTTTTAAGTGTGGTTTTGGTGGACTGATTGCAATGAAAGGAGTTCATGGCTTTAAGTGTGGTTTGGTGGACTGAGTACAGTGATAGGAGTAAATGTTTTTAAGTGTGATTTTGGTGGACTGAGTGCAGTGATAGGAGTTCATGGCTTTAAAAGCTGAAGAATATATACCCACGACTAGCATATTATACACTGATGAGAAATCGTGTACTGTTAGGATGAACAGAGAATTATCGATGAACAGGGTCTACTCAGTAGGATTCATGTTTTGTAAACAGAATAATGAAACCAACTAATATGTTTAAGTTAATAGTAGTGTGCCTCTTTGAAGACTGAATAATATATAACTTTAAAAACAAGTTCTACCATTAGAACTTCATACGGTTTAAGGCTGAAAAATGAATATGTTAACTGGATTGAGAAGGGTCTCGTTTCTTTGAAAACTTGAAAAGCATACACTGAATTAACAGATTTTAGTTATTACCTTTCGTTTACTTTAAGAGTGATGAGTGAATAAGCGAATCCGGTTGTTATGGGTTTGTTTTTTTTGAAGCATACTGATTAGATTTAACGTAAATCGAGGCTGAACATTGAACATACTAATCCTATTGATAGGATTTGTCTCTCATGGAAACGAAGAATATTACCCTTAGTTACACTACTACGTTGAGAATGGGAAACTGGATGAAGGTTGAAAAATTATGTCAGTAATCACTACTTTTTTTCTTTTTCGTGAAACTAAATGTTATTTAATGATTTATTTGCTCTGCTACTCAGAGTGGGGACTGTTCGACTAAACCTCTGACATGAACTCAAAGACTTTCGTAGGAAATGATTAAAATGTTCTTCTTACGTGTGTGTCATTCCCCTAAAACAGAAATAACACGTTCCACAAAACTACGAAAGGTCAAAGATTCAAATACGCCCACCAAATAAATAAATAAATAAAAAACAAATGAACAAAGCTCCAGTTGTACCTTGTATTTCTGTTTGGAGGGACTAAATGGTTTACTATTGCTTAAAAAAAATATATTCATTTTCATATACGTTTATTAGTTAAGAAAACAGGGGTGATTTTGCTGTTACAACATTGGCTGGTTTGTTTGGTTCACGAGAATCTATTCCATATTCTGAATATTCGTATGGATTACTAAATTTCCTGGAGTAAACCCTTGTGAATATAACTTGTGGAAAGGATTTCACAACACAAACCCATAAATACGTGTGTAATTCTGGGTATTGTTAAAGTTTACCGATTTTAAAAAGAAGAGTTAAAAGTTACACATTGTTAAATATGTTAGAGTGAAAAAGCGCTTGCACGTCGTTAAAAAAATGGTGCTATGCTAAAATGCAAACTTTTTGAAAATATCTGTGTAGCCTTCTAAAACAGGAAGCGATGAAGAAGCAGGCACGTTATTACGCTGAAATTATCCAAACCTAAGTATGTGACATGTGAAGACGATTTTTTAAAACTTGTGTATGATCAACCACCTTTAAAATCTGACGTGCCTAGCTGTATAGAGGGTCTTGCATGTTATTAGTGATGTTGAAAATACCGTAAATTGGTCTCATCAGAAAAGTAAGAAAAATGTCTTATCACTCCGGAGTATGAGTTGTACTTGTTAACAAGACTCTTCTTGAAAAAAAAAAACAGAATTCTCTGAAACAGGAATGAAGATCATTGGTCAGTTAGAAATATATTGGGTTTTCTAAACGCCCAATGAAATGTAAAAATAACTTCCTGATTGATGTAATTAAACAAGAATATCATAAAGTTAGAACGTAGAAAAACGAACCATTATTTATATTTATAGTTTACTAATGATTAAGTACATATCTTAATATGTCTGGCTTTAATAACGTTTAATACGGAATAAATATATCTGTTTTTCCCCCATTTAAACGAAGGCTGAAGTTTTAATCAATATACTCGGTATAGAATAACTGCATATTTGGTAAAACGTTACAAAAAACAAAAGTAACGCATGACACGTCGAAGGCTGATTTGTAACAAACTGCTGCCTTGAATAATTTAGGTATGCATAATGGTATCATCCTGTAGGTTAAAAGTACTAAAAATGTAAACGCGTTTGAGAATAGAGAAACCCATGTACGGAACGAGACAAATGTCATTCATTTATTAATTCTATAAACCTGACATACACAATAGAGAGTTATGAATTAGCCGTTACCTCAGGGAATATACCCATTATCCTTTGTACGTTGCTTTATGAGTATGAATAACGATATTAAAGAAAGCGCAGATTGCCATGAATATATGTACATGTTTATACATATTTGCTTACATTCGTATACATACCTGATATCGCACATACAATAATTAATGAGTGTTTTGAACTAACTGCTAGAACACTTAATAGAACGATTGGAGTTCCTTTTTTTTCGTTTTTTGCCATATTTTAACGTTATGACACGAAGAGCCCCCTTTTTTAAATCAAAAAACAGCTATTTCTTTAGGGTATTTATCTCCTTACACTTGATATCTGATGTCCCCGTGTAATCCGTATGTTACATGCATTTATCTAAAATCTAAACATAATCACTTAGTCATTGCTAGGATAGAGAACAAAGCTAAGGTATGAAGATGAGTCTGTGGTGTATTAAGCTGTTAATATGCTATGTAGGAACAACGTAAACTATAATTACATCATATTTATAATATACACATCGTTATCAGGTTTAATATAACGTACGATAAATGCTATTCTGAAAATATTCTCTCCTTAGACCTGGGCCGGGCGTGACCACACCTGTTAACATTCCCGGATTGTGAATCCGAGAATGCGTGGTTCGCGGTTTATTGTCGCAAAACTGCGCTTCACACTTTGGGGCAGAAGGTACACTATACTAGTGAATAACTTCCGCTAATATATCAGACAGTAGCCCAGGAGTTGGTCTTATTAATGATGTTATAGGCCAAAAAAAAAAAGAAGCAGAAGAAGGAATTAAATTGTTTAAACCGTCAAAAAATAGACAAACAAACAAACTTATCGCATCATAAGAAAGCGACATCATATTTCTTTTAGTGTAAATGCCTGGCTCTTTACAAAATAACACGATATAACTTAACACAAAAAAAAAAGAAGAAGGAATTAAATTGTTCAAACCGTCAAAAAATAGACAAACAAACAAACTTATCGCATCATAAGAAAGCGACATCATATTTCTTTTAGTGTAAATGCCTGGCTCTTTACAAAATAACACGATATAACTTAACACACACACACACAAAAAAAACAGAGCGAATCTATCATTAACAAAGTTCCTTATTATCTGTTTTGGTTTACATATAATAAGTGCAGTAATTTTTATTTTTAAATATTAGAGATATGTCCTGTTATCTTTTTAACGCTATTGGTACGTCACCTTGTCATGTGATCTTTTTAATGCTATTGGTAAGTCAGTTTGTCATGTGATCTTTTTAATGCTATTGGTAAGTCAGTTTGTCATGTGGCATTTTTAATGCTATTGGTAAGTCAGTTTGTCATGTGGCATTTTTAACGCTATTAGTTTGTCACTTTGTCATGTGATCTTTTAGCTCTATTGACATGTCGCCTGTCATGTGATCTTTTTAATGCTATTGGTATGTCAGTTTGTCATGTGGCATTTTTAACGCTATTAGTTTGTCACTTTGTCATGTGATCTTTTAGCTCTATTGATATGTCGCCTGTCATGTGATCTTTTTAATGCTATTGGTATTTCACTTTGTCATGTGGTCTTTTTAACGTTATTGTTTTGTCAACTTGTCATGTAGTCTTTTTTAGATTTTTGTGTTTGTCTTTTCATTTCCTTTTGATGAATAAAGCTGCTGTCTTTCGAAACGTTTGTTTTTAGAGTAATACCGCGTTAGGCTATCTGCTCTGTCGAACGCGGGTAAACGAGCACTGGATTTTAGCGTTGTAAGTCCGTCAACTTACCGCTGTCCCTCCGGGAGACTTTTCGATACGTTGGGGACAGTTACAATGTTTTTAACACAAAAAGTTACTGTATCTGTTTTAATAACAAAAACATAATTGTTAATAAATATTTTTGGTAATCACATACAGCTCTTCTATAGAAGACTAATACTGAAGACACAGATATGTTACACACGTTCTCTGTGTTTCGTGTTCATTCAGGTTTTAATTTCCTGTATGAGTACGGTGGATCATGATAATGACGATTTATCAAAAGGTCTGAAACAATTAAGTGTTTTTTGTGGGTTTTTTTAGGCCATGGGTGCGTTTTAAGAGTGACGGTCAAATCTCATTATTCAGTCTGACAATAGTAGCCCAAGAGTTAGTGGTGGGTTGGTTGACTAATTGCCTTCCCCTCTTGTCTATCACTTCAAAATTAGAGACGGTTAGCGTATGTAGCCCTCGTGTAGCTTCGCCCGAAATCCAACAAAACAAAGAAACTCATACGTACTATTGTAAAAATCTAAGCCTTTTTGTTTAACTTTGAAGTTCTGAAGCCGTTACGTACTATTGTAAAAATCTAAGCCTTTTTGTTTAACTTTGAAGTTCTGAAGCCGTTACGTACTATTGTAAAACTCTAAGCCTTTTTGTTTAACTTTGAAGTTTTGAAGCCGTTACGTACTATTGTAAGAATCTAAGCCGTTTTATTTAACTTTGAAGTTCTGAAGCCGTTGCGTACTATTGTGAGATTTGAGGTGCTACTCTGAGATGTAAAGCAGATTCATGCTGTTTTTCCACTGTAAGATCAGTAATATTTATGTGTTACAATGAGATCTACAACCGCTCTGTGCTATTGTTAGATCTGTAACCATTATGTGCAACTGTAAGATCAGTAATCTTTCTGTTACAATAAGATTTATAACCATAGCATGCTACTATGATATATCTAATATTCATGTATTACAATGCAATCTGTAATCATTATATGTTAAAATTAGACATGAAACTAACATAAACTGTTGCGTATTAGAGTGACATCTGTAGCTATTAAGTTCTAAAATCTGATCTCATTAATCGCTATTCTTTTCGGAGTTCTGCTCATAGACCCGTGTTATAATATCAAATATGTATTATAAACGAACACAAAAAATTAAACAATTAACGCCATGTTCGGCCAACAATTCTTCTAAATTGCATAGTAAACCTGTATTATGATTACTAACGAAACTGCTCAACAACTTGCAAGTATTAACACGTCAGAATTAAAAAAATCACTTCATTTTATCATGTAGTTTGTTCCCTTTGTATAAATTTTCTCAATAAAGTGCAAGATTTGTCAACAGAAACAAACAATTAAGACAATATTAAAGCACTTGAAAACGTTTAGTGATGAAGGAAAGCAAGAAAACCATGTCGAAGAACAAACAGTAGGCGAGAACGCCAGAACAAATATTTCGTTTTCAAAATCAATATTTTAGCCCCCTTATTTACCCTCGCACATGTCAAAAGTTAATAAGTTAACTTTTATTCAGGAAAAATATTATTCGATAAATCCACTGTTTCCCACGAACTATTAGTAGCTACCCAGGAAGTAACAGGAAATGTGTAGATGCTAATGCTGAGAAGGACGAAAATGGCCATCTTCTAATTTCCTTTCTTCGACCCAGTCATCACATCTCGTATTCTGCGAGATATCATGCTATTCGGTTGGATTAGCGAGTTCGTTTATAAATTCACCTCTGTAGAGTCTTAATGCTAGTGGTGTATCAGGTTCGTTTTTCTTCATATCCAGTACTTTTACGGATATTCCTGATTTTTATTTCAGGGATCAGTTCAAGGGTTGTGCATATGAAAAACTGTTCAGAGGGACGAATGATTTTTATTAACTGTGAATTAACGTTCATAACTTAAAAAAAAAAACATTTTAAGTTGAATTTCATTACAAAACTGATAAAACACTAACACTTTTGTTATATGATTTGTTGTTAAGCCTAAAGCTACACAATGGACCATCTGTGCTGTGCCCACCACAGGTATCGAAACCTGGTTTTTAACGTTATAAGCCTCCAGACTTAACGCTGAGCCACTGGGGAGATTCTTAAATGGGTCTGCCTCCACACGGTTAAGTTGACACTACACGCTGTCAGGGAAATCCGTACAATAACAGCAGACCTCACACGGTTAAGTTGACACTACACGCTGTCAGGAAATCCGTACAGTAACAGCAGACCTCACACGGTTAAGTTGACACTACACGATGTCAGAGAAATCCGTACAATAACAGCAGACCTCACACGGTTAAGTTGGCATTACACGCTGTCAGGGAAATCCGTACAATAACAGCAGACTTCACACGGTTAAGTTGACACTACACGCTGTCAGGGAAATCCGTACAATAACAGCAGACCTCACACGGATAAATTGACATTACACGCTGTCAGGAAAATCCGTACAATAACAGCAGACCTCATCTTATACACTTACTTTATTTAAAAAGTAAAACTCCTTAAACGGCTGTGTTGTAAAACGTATATGTTTTAATATATTTGACTATCTCAGAAAAAAAAACAAACAAGATTTTATAGTCCTTGCCAAAAATATATTAGAGTAATAACCTTAGATGCATTATTTGACATTTACTTGTTGTTGTTGTTTTAATGTGGCTTTCAGTTTATGTTTCAAAATTTAAGTTTGCAAAAGACTTAGATCCACCATTAACGTGAGTTGAGCATCTTAGTCTTTATTATTTTTAAAAGAACAAAACATATGATATTGCTTACATTATTATTATTTACACGCACATGTACAGGGTTCTTATAAAGTTTATTGGCGTATTAGAATATAATAAAAGCGCTATTATTCGTCACAAAGCAATAACTACTGGTGGATAAACCAAAAAGACTGTAGATAACACGAATCTGTGGTCACTGAATATGTTCACCAGATGGCGCTATCTAACTATGGCAACCAATCTTGCTCATGATGGTCTGCATCCTTGAATGAAGCTGTCCAATATTGCACATGGCTTCATGCTGTCAGATGGTATCTACCAAGTCTGTAAACGAGTTGTAGCTCTATGTTAGGTACTTCATGACAAAAAATCAAGCGCCATCGAACAGCATGACCAATAGTATTTATTTTATCCAAGTCCAAACACGTAAAGAAGCTTTATAAGGATCCTTTAGATATATACAAACTACATTTGCAGACAACAAGCTCAAAAACAAAAAGTGTAGCACATTAAAGACAGACATACAAAACTAGAATACAAGCTACTACATGAGAAAAATAGAGCATCTATGATGTACGCGTACATGATATTTCATATTTAGCCTCTATTTCTAAGCCTCACATTTGAGTAAAAAAGTAATCATTACGAGTAAACTTGGATATTCAAACTCACAATGCTTCAAATTTAAAGTAATCATTCAACGTCTATAGACAGTTGTTTTTTACCAATCGCAACTCTAAAAATAAAATTAAAACTGTTTGTTTACAACAGGACTTTTGAGGTAAGTATGACATAATTTCCTGAAATTGGAATTACAACTCGTATGATAGTAACAATGTCGTAAAAACCTAAGTAGCCTAGGTTAAAAGTTACTGTTATGGTACGAAAGAAAAATTAAAATTACAATAAAAGCTCACCCAATCATCACCTCGAACAATAAGCTGTTAATACTCATTTATTTGTACGAAAAAAGTTGAATACCTACTTATTATGGCTAATAGGCATGTACTAGTTACAATAAATAACCTTAGCACCCGGTTTGTGCCCCAAGAAATGTTGAAAAGCATCATGCTTAAATCTTACATCTGAAAGGTTTACATAAAAAAAATGATAATTTTGTTTATTACAACAATAGGATGTATTTGAAAACCTATTAATTGCATCAACATGCATTTCCTCTGTACCTATAGACTGTTATTATATGTAAAGTGTATGAGAGAATATACGCATTTCCAAAGTAATTGCTTAATAAATCAATTTATATAATTACCTACTTATGTCATATACAGGTCATTATTTATTTATTTATTCTTTGCCGGGAACGTATTTCAATTAATATGGTTTGATAAATTTGTTGCTAATTGTTCACTCTTGAATAACTTCATAATCTCTGAGATTGGTGTTCACTAACCCTTTATTGAAAAACTCGGGTTACTCTTGAGTAGAATACAACTACAATCATTATTTTTATTTACTTGATCTCTGAACCCCCCCCCTCTCCCACATTACCTAGCATCTTTGTCCTTGACCTTTGAGTGCCGACCTATCATCTTGGATATCTCACACTTGTCCTTGACATCCATGACTTTAAGAGTGCAGACATATCATCTTGGATACCTCATCTTTGCCCTTGATATCAGCGACTTTAAGAGCGTATATTTATCATCTTGGATACCTCACCTTTGCCCTTGACATCAGTGACTTCAAGAGCGCAGTCTATTGCAAACGTGTGCCAAAACTGATTTACTAAAGTAGTATTATTTAATATTGGCAATAACTATTGTTAGTTCCACAAACTAAAGTACAATCTGACCGATTAGGGATGCATTTATCAGGTGTACTTTATTTGACAAGTCCTGACTGCATTTCAATTAAATGTATCATTGAACTGAACTTATCACACTGCAGTTTCTAGTTTTGTTGTTATGCAGAAACGCTTCGGAACTTATTCTTACTGGCTTGAAGTTAAATTTAGTATGACTTTAATTCATAATAAATTGTTTGAGACATTTACTGGAGGGCTTTTATGGGACAAAATATGCGGAAATACCTTTAGCTTAAAATTTATCTATCCTATTTAGTAAAACACTACCCAAGTAATTGGTTTAACTATTACTGAACTGGTGTAGTAAAGACGAAACAAAATAGTTTGATGTTTTCTATTAATTATTTACACCCTTTAATTGGCAATTTCAGTGCAAAAGCAGCCATGAAATGGGTAAAGAATTATCTGAGAAAAATATCTTGAAATTATCTAAGTAAATGATAAATGACGGATTTTAGAGAATAAAACAGATTAGAGAATATTATTTAGGAATATTAACTTTCTGTAACAAGGACACGGGTATTGTCATATTCACAAATGCATAATAAAGATCAAACGAAAAGTAATAGAGAGAAAAGAATATGTTTACATGAGGTGTGTCCAAGTTACTGTGAATATTACAACACGTTTGTTTGATGGATCGAAAATCAGGTCAGCGACTGTGTACATATTCTTTGATATAACAAGAAAAAAAAAATGCTGGCGAATAAATGACAAGTCACTAGCGCGTAGCTGATAAAGCTAGAAGAGAAGGAGATATAAAAAGGAACAATACCAGGTTAGGTGTGTGTGTGTGATTGTGGAGTTGAAAATTATAAACTGATGAAAATACTGAAAACTTCGTATGTTTATTAACTAGACCAGCTGCTCGTTGAATTGACGTTGAACAATAATAAACAAGAGTAATCAGAGAGATTGCATACCCTCGCCCTGCCGATCCTTTTCGAGATTGCATGCGTTTATATTGGATAACGTAAGATTTCCCCCTTCGAAAACTCAGAAAATCCTTCTCAGATCCAGAATCATCAAGGATCCGGATCATTTTTTTGTAGTGTGATGAGGAGTCTCAATCTTAATGTGCCCATGAAATTTGGTGCAAATCCGATTACACTTTACAGAGTTGTTAACCGAAAACCGAGAAAACCGAATAGTGAGATTGACCGTCACATTATAACGCTCCCCACGGTTGAACGGGCGAGCATGTTTGGTAGGACGGGGATTCGAACCTGCGATCCACAGATTGCAAGTCAAGCACCCTAACCACCTGGCCATGCCAGACCGAAATTCGGTTGAGCAAAATAAGAATGTAAATAAACATAATTAATGGTTTGATCTCTCTAAAAATATAACCAACTCATATATCAGCTTGATCTCAGGTTTTTTATGAGCTGATCTGGAACTATCCATTATGAGCTGGCTGAAATTTACTTATAAACCAGCAGCCATCAAGTCAACCGTGAAGCTCCATAAAATATATATTATTAACTTAGTATAGTTAGTCGCATCATCTTGTACTTATTCAACGAACGTGTGTTATAAGAATTCTTAGAAAAGTACTTGCTGTCTTCTACAGCGGAAATGTAAAGAGCCTCAGCAGCCTTTTAGTGCACATTATGTGTCAAGAAAAGATGCAGGTAGAATGATAGATAGATAAAAGATGAAGATTGAAAGAAAAAGATAAACACCACACAAAGAAAGATAGACAGACAGTGAAATAAACAGGTAGATGATAGATAGATTAACACGGAGACAGATAGATAGATTAACACGCAACCAGAGAGAAAGATAAACAGAGTAATTGTTAAGAAAATAACACTGAGGCGGATAGATAGGTAAATGAATTATTCTAGAGACGGATACAAAAGTTTGCATTATTAAGGTAAAGAGCTTTGCGCGCTATACTTGAAATTATATTATGCTGCACACATGTCCGAGTTCATTTCAGGGTTTGATGATACAAGTCAATATTTCTGTATTATAATCCTTTATCTTCAGCATTATAGCTTATTTAGTTCACGTTTCTTTCTGGTCCAGGAGTAGCGTAGTGGCTAGCGTGGCCGGACTGTGAACCAGATGGTTCTTGGTACGCGTCCCGTTGCCACAAACATACGCTCAGTATTTTGGGTGACGATCAGGTCCTACTCTTCTATCATAAAAGGGTAGCCCAAGAGCTCGTGGTGGGTACTGTTTGTTGACTATCTACCTTCCTTGTAGCGACTCAGTTCAAAATTAGACACGGCTACAAGGAGACAGCTCTTTTCTTGGGAAAATTCGATAACAACAACAGCAGTAAATCCTTTATGTCAGATGAGTCAGACATATTAAAACCACGTTTAACTTGGAAGCTTTCAAGTTGCTATAAGATATTTTTTGCTTTAACAGTATCTTGTATAGTAGGTTATCTATTGATTTAATAGTTTTGAAAATGATCGAAGGACAACTTATCATTACTGTCAGCGCTGTTTAACCTAGTTAAACGTCGGTACATGATCTACTTCAAGCTGCAGTCTGGTTTGATCAAATGACAGTTCTGACACTGACATTACAGTAAAGAACTCTTCCTGCTCACCACTTTTGGTTACGCAAAGTGTAGATTATTGAACTGAATTCTGAAGTTAGAAATGTAAAATAACATGTGACCGACTCAAGTAATTGTATTTTGTTGTATATACAAAGACCATGCAGTTCCATTGTTTAGTGTATGATGTAGGAATATAAAAACTTGTATGCTTTATCAAGTCTTTGCTGCACGTGTAGATTCACATAAAATACTGTATTTTTGAATTTGTAGGGGTTACAATCAGTTTCAATAATTTTTTCAATACTGTGAGTGGTCTTATTTTATTTGGGGAGGAGTGTATTACAGTCATTTTCAGTATGGCTATTGCCAATTACCAAGCCTAAAGGTTTGAAAGCGGAGGTGAGGATATCCAAACTCGGTAATACCATAGTAGTTTCATTAGACTTCTTTAGTATCAAAACTCAAGATGAGCTTTTTATTTTTCATTTGTATGTAATTTATCTAGTAAAGTCTTGTGCAACACAATTAAACCGTTAACATAATTTTAGTTTCCTGTCGATATATAAAAGTTATGGAAACAGACCATGTTTTATTTTGGGCGAGATATTTTGTATGGAATTTTGGGTTTTATCATTCATATATTACGCGGAAGAACGTGCAATGTAAATTTTTACTGTCTGGGGAATATTCCTACAAATTTTAAGCAAACAAATATATCAATTAACATTGTGTTACATTCCACACATTTGTTTGTTTCTATTTTGATTTGCGTCTTTCTTTTTTTTAGATGCCATTTTTTTGTACTGGGGAAAAACTAGAAAGTCGGCAAAATTAACAAAAGGAAATCAAGTGTATAAGCGACCATTTCGTTTGAAACAAAATGTATACGACGAACATGATGACTTCCTAAGTTAAATGAAATACTGACAAGAAAAATGTTAAATGCATAGGCGACAACTTTGAAACCAAAGTTATCAAGGCCAAATTCAATTTGTTTTAAATAAAGAATTAATTTGGACCAACTGAACATGCGCAAAGTTAGATTTGTAGACGACATCTTCTTTTCGATTGAAACAAAAAGTAACACAAAGAAATTCAAATGTCCACACAAGACATTCTCTGGAAACGGAGCACCTGAGATGAACAAACGGTGACTTTGGTTGAAACAAAAATTAATATGGATGTTTTGAACGGCAATAACGCAAGATGTACTAATGAAGATGTTTGCTTAAAGTAAAAAGTTAGTAAGAAAAAATGCAGACGAATGAATGTTTGTTTTAGAATTTTTACCCAAGGTTACACAAAAAATTATATGCGCATAGCCATCTCTAATTGCAAGCTGACAGACTAGGGATAAGGCTGCTAGTTGACAGATAGACTAGAGTTAGGGCTGCTAACTGATTTATAGACTATAGGTAAGGCTGCTAGTTGACTGATAACCTAGAGGTAAGGCTATTAGCTGACTGATAAACTAGAGGTAAGGCTGTTAGCTGACTGATAAACTGGAGGTAAGGCTGCTAGCTTACTGATAGACTATAGGTAAGGCTGCTAACTGATTGATAGATTATAGGTAAGGCTGCTACCTGACTGATAAGCTAGAGGTAAGGCTGCCAGCTGACAAGACCCATCGTCAAATCTTGAGCTCCCCTCGTCTGATCAAATAATAGGATTTCACCCTCACTCTTATAGCGTACCCACGGCCTTAAAGTACGGAGCGTGAGTTTGTGGCAGTAGACATAACCTTTTCGACATTAAAAGATGAGTAAGCTGTTTACACGTTTTTAAAGCAGATTACAAACTAATTATTTAAACACGTTACAATTAAAGTAATTCTTTTTTATAGTTAAGCTGACTTCTTTCTTCAGATAATCGTATTAATTAATAGGATTAGCTGGACTATATATCTCAGATACAGTTTTGTAATGGATGTGTAATTTAGCTATATATGTATATATATATATATGTGTGTGTAGTTTTATCTATTTTATAAATACGGGAAGAAGTATTTGAACTTTAAAAACTTGACACAAGTTTAAAATTAAAATGCCGTACTAACGATATAAATCTTTCTTAATTTCATAGCGATATTTTCTGACTATGGTATAAAAATGGCACTGGGTAGTTATCAGTAGTACA
Source organism: Limulus polyphemus (assembly GCF_000517525.1). Lineage (NCBI taxonomy): Eukaryota > Metazoa > Arthropoda > Merostomata > Xiphosura > Limulidae > Limulus > Limulus polyphemus. The sequence continues at coordinate 19,646 of NW_013667797.1, read as the reverse complement.
CAAGTCTCTATGAAACAATGATATTAATTAAGGCACTTGGTGAACATTCCTATTATATTAGGTTATTTACGAAAAGGGAAAACCGCGCTCCTGTGATAATCAGGTAGACTTCCATCATGTACAGTAGCAGATTTAATTTGTTTATTGAACTTTATTAAGTCCGTTCACAACGTATAAGAGAAATAACAGGATAAGAGAGCTCCTAACTTAGTTTATACGAATCGATCTTATACACAATAATGTACACCACGTTGAAGAAACTACTGAGGACAATTCAGGCTTGCCAGAACCTTCAACAGAGTTCTCTGAGAACTACGGGAAAGTTCTAGCCCTTTGTCCACGTGTCACCAACACGTGTCTTCTTACTGAAAGATATTATTTTCATTAGGAGGTGCTCTTCTTCCATTGAGGCATGCACTCAATCCTCATGGTTAAATTATGACTAAAGTACGGGCAGATTATTTAATCTAGAAAAATTAAAAGAGTAGACAGAAAGTTTCTATATTTAAGTAGCGAAACATTCAAGCATATATTTAGTTTTTGACTTTTCTGTTTTATTTTTTAAACTTAATTTGTACTGCCAATTTATCAAATCTGAAAGGAAATAAAAAGAACGAAACTTATATGATTCTCTGTCTCCTGTATGTAAAGGAATATAATTGATATATAATATTTCTTTTAGTAGTTATCCCCTCTTTTGTTCGTGCCGAAGAACAAAATGAACCAGCTTTTGGAAACTCTTGAACCTTTTAAGTCGTTCTTGGTTAATTGCTTTTTTTTTATCAATCCACTGTGCAACTCGAAGTTGATAAATTGAGCACATAAGAAGTGTTATCTAGAAATTGTTTAAAATGTACTTGATTGAATTAGTAAATGATGGGAGGTAAGAACTTTCACGGTAAAATAAGCATCGCTGTATCGTATATATCATAATCAAATTGATATCATAACCTAGATATCAATGATCTGTATACTATATATATGTATATATATCATAATCAAATTGATATCATAACCTAGATATCAATGATCTGTATACTATATATATATATATAACATAATCAAATTGATATCATAACATAGATATCAATGATTTGTACACTATATATATATCATAATCAAATTGACATCGCAATCTAGATATCAATGAGTTGTATACTATATATGTATCATAATCAGTGATATCACAGCCTAGATACCATTGAGTTGTATACTGTATATATATCATAATCAAACTGATATCACAACCTAGATACCAATGAATTGTATACTAGATATATCATAATCAGTGATATCATAACCTAGATACCATTGAGTTGTATTCTATATATATATATCATAATAAGTGATATCACACCCTAGATACAATGAGTTGTATACTACATATATCATAATTAGTGATATCAAAATCTAGAAACAAATTAGTTGTATACTATATATATATATATATCATAATCAAAGTGATATCGCAACTTAGATACCATATAGATCATAATATAAATGACATCACATCCAAGAAACCAATGAGCTGCGTATCATACAGATCGTAATTAAGTTTATATCACAACGTAGAAAGCATTTCTAAATTAAAACAATGAAAATTCCAATATCACACGTCTTTGGAGAGGGGGAGTCGTCTTGATGCTTCAGATTATAAGCTTTATGATACAAAAATAAACGTTAAACTTAAGAATATGATTCTTCGTAAGAAAAAATAATACAACATGAGTAAATGTAATATGTATGTGAACCAATCTCGTTATATCTCACTCTGTCTTTTCTTATTTTAGAATATATATTCAATCAAAAGTTGGTATCGAAAAATATTAATATCAATAGAGTATCGAATTTACAAATTCAGCTTGTGATATATTTTGTATCTTTTACTAATATAAGTTTTAAGTGTTTACATATCATATCTTAACATGGAAGTTTTCAAAAATGAAGGCTTAGAAATAAAAAAATATGATATTATGATGTCTCAGGATTTATTTTCAGCATATAATGTGTGTATGTCTCGTCATTTCCAAAAATGGGTATATATATATATATATTAAATCAAGCGTTTTACAATGATGGAGAATGAAACAGGATACGACTCCTAATAACAAAGAAATATGGATTGAACAAACATCACGTATACATTTATTTCACCGTTTCTTACTAAGAATGAGTTATCCATGAATCACGTGGCTGTTAATTCTTGATAAAACTCACTTCCTTAACGTCGTAAAGTTCGAGAATAGGTATTTTTCAGAAGATAGAAATAAACGGTGAAGTAAGGCAAAGCAAACAAAACACACACAAATAATACGATCAAAGTGAAATATATTTTCCAATAAAACTGTTATTAAGACTGTGGGTTTGAACATCTTAGATTACTAGCTGCCTAGATTGTTCATATTTAGCTATGAATTTATTAAAAGAGCCAATCTCAGATACCTAGGTAGGGAGAGTTAAAACAAGTATCAATATCAGAACAAAACAAGAGGGAATCTTCAATAGCCGCGGCACTTGAAATTCTTTTAGGCAGGATTAGAGTAAATTAATCTGAGACCTTTATTTTCATTTTTATTAGTTATATTTTTGTGCGCCAGCAATACCAAGCTTGGGGCGTGCGTATACCCGATTTGATTATTTTAGGTACGATTAGAGTGGATTAATCTATGAGACTCTGGGGATGGTCAAATACATCAATCGAAAAGTTTTGACCTCTTGAGTCCAAAACTTTAATTGGTTCTCAAATCGGTTAAGAGATGACGGAGCTATGAGATAAAGTTTGTACTTGAAAAGCAAAACAACTCGGAGCCATTCTATGAACCGTTATGCCGCAGCTAAAAATAAGTTAATAAATTTAAATTGCCAAATCCTTTTCAACGGTACAAAAATTAAATAGGCTATTCATTATAAATTAAAATCTTGTTTTGAAAGGTCATTATCGGTCATGCATTACGATTCCAGTTTCAATAAAATAGGGATTTATTTTAACTGGGTTATTAGATTAGGAAAAGTAAAACTGAGCAGTATTGGATGTTTTATATGTGATGCTATGTCTGATTGTCTAGTTTAAGTATATTTTATTTGAAATCTGAAATTTGTCTAGTTTAAGCGTAGGATGTTCTGTATTACAATTTAAATTATTTTGGCTAATTGTGGGGTATTTTGTATTTAATTTGAGATCTGGCTAGCTTAAATATAATATATTTATATTAGATCTGAAATCTGTTGGGTTAAAGAGTGAAATATTTTGTACTGGATATGAAGTATGTTTGGCTACTTTAAGCATATATTTTTTTTGTGTGAAGTCTGAAATTTGTTTGTCCAGTTTAAGCGTAGGATGTTCTGTATTAGAAATGAAATAATTTAGGTAAATTCGTGGGACATTTTGTATTCCATTTGAGATCTGGATAGCCTAAATATAATATATTCCTATTAGATCCGAAATCTAGTTTAAGTATAGGACTTGTTTAGATCTGAAGTCTGATTGCCTAGTATAAGTATAGAACGTTTTTTATTAGATCTGAAGTTTGTTTGATTGAAGTGCAGGATGTTTCGTATTAAACGTGAAATATGTTTAACTAGTTTTAGTATATGATTATTTGTTTACATCTGAAGTCTGTTTGGCTAGTTTAAGTAGATCGTGATTTATTTAATTGTTAATTTCTTTTCTTCACCAAAATTTGAATTTTATTGAAAAAAAGATGTTGTAGATGTCTGATTTATTTTCTGATTCGCTACTTCCACTGCAACAATCTAGTTTCGCTGAATTCATAGCTCATCGATGCTGCTTTGGAAAGCGAAGCAAATATATAAAGTAGATCTCATATAATAGTGGAATGAAGATAATGATATGATTATATCTGAAGTCTGTTTGATTTGTCTTGTTTAACAGTAAGGTGTTTTATATTGAATTCGAGGTTTGACTGAATGGGATTTAATTGGTTAATTAGTGCTGAAAAGAAATAGACAAAAAGTAATTTCACTAAAATATTCATTCAGTCAAATCTTAATTTTCTTGACTTCTTGAAAGCCAGAGTTAACTTTAAAACTGTTAATCTCAAAACTTGTATAAATTTTGTGTTAATCTTAAAGACTATTAGATGCATATTTTTAGAAACCTGGTATTGAACTTACAGGCTACCACAAATCTGGCTTTGAACTTATAGGCTAAGTAAAATGTGGTTTTAGTGTTACATACTAAAATAATTTTGATGTTTATCTTACAGAGTAATTGAAACTTGGGGCCATCTGCTATTAGGATTCATTATATTAGAAATCTGATGTTAGTCTTACAGCCTAATAGATATGTGATTATTATTTTAAAGATTTATAGATTTTTTAATCTTACGAACTAAATAAGTCTGGCCTTAATATCACAGACTGCTTACAATCTGATGTTCGCTTGTCAATCTAATATAAATCTGGTTCAGTCCTAGAAGTGACTAGAAATCTGATGTTGAAGTTACAGTCTACAAGGTGCATAACATTAAACTTACAAGTTATTTAAATTTATTTTAAGCTCATTCTCATTGGTGCAGCTTTTACAAATTGTTGCAAAGTTTGGCGCAAGTTTTAGAAACTAAAATAAATCTGATTTTAATCGTACAGTCCACTAAAAATCTCTTATCAATCACATATATTTTAAAAAACTAAGAGCAAGTTTTAAAAACTAAAATAAATCTGATTTTAATCGTACAGTCCACTAAAAATCTCTTATCAATCACATATATTTTAAAAACTAAGAGCAAGTTTTAGAAACTAAAATAAATCTGATTTTAATCGTACAGTCCACTAAAAATCTCTTATCAATCACATATATTTTAAAAACTAAGAGCAAGTTTTAGAAACTAAAATAAATCTGATTTTAATCGTACAGTCCACTAAAAATCTCTTATCAATCATATATGTTTTAAAAAACTAAGAGCAAATTTTAAAACATATTAGAAATTCGGCGTTCATTTTTTCATTACACTAGTAAGTTTGGTCCGAGATATATATAAAATACTAGAAATAAGAATTTTCATGTTACAGACTGATATAAATATGAGGTTATGATGATAATCTGTTAAAAAATGTTATTATCCTAAATCTTTAGAATTGGTGAGTTTTTACTGTTTACTTGATGAGAAAACACAAAACATTCTGAAACAATAACTAAATTTGTCTTAATGTATAAGCTTCGATTCAGGTAACTTTACATATTGTTTTGTCGATTTGGAAAATCTGAATAAGTAAATATTAAAGTCTGGAAATTGGCTTAGAAATAAAAGTAAGAAGTAGATAATGTAAAATAATAGATGATAACACATTAATTAGAATCACTTTTAAGCTTTGTAATAGATAAGGGATGGGGTACGATTCAGGTAATAAACTTGTTCAATAAAATCTTACTTTTAGTTACTGTAATGGGTAACATTACAAGGGTATACGATCTAGGTAAGGTCAGCTCCTGGGATAAAGAAGCTTTTTCAACAAAATTTTATTTTCAGTTAGTTATAAGCACTTAGGAATACAAGTAAAGAAGAATGCAGTAATATGTCAACCACTCTATATTAACTACCGACGAGACTTTTTCGCCCGATATCAGGGCTCATCAGGCCGGCTAAGATACAACAGACATATTAGTGGTCGAGATGCTATTTATATGATTAATTACTTGAACGACAACTGTTTTAATGTGAATTGAATTAAATTGGTGAATTGTAATTTTTGTCTATTTCATTTAAGTTATTACACATCAGAATTAGGTTCATGTATTTTTACTAACATCTAAGTTTTTTTATTTATTTTAACATCAAATCATTTATTATTAGTCTTATTTATTTATTTTAATGGAATTAACATTACTAATCATTAAGAAGAATTAGCGAACCATTAACCTAGTCATTTTTGATTCTTGAATTGGTCAAGTGGCCACAGTGTCAAAGGGAAAGGACTACATTAGTAATTATAAGAACTTTAAATTGACATTAAAAAAGACTCCAATAATATGTCAGTCTCACTGTAATGAGTAAAAGGGATAACGTTAGTTCCAGAAATAAACAAACTAGTTCAACAAAATCTTACTTCTAGATGTTCTAATGAGTTGAAGGATTAGGTTAAGATTCAGGCAATGACAGCCTCTATGATAAACAAACTCATTCAACAAGGTCCTACTTCTAAATTTTGGCAATGTCATGAAAGTAAAGCACATAATGATAACTTCTGGAATGAACAAACTTGCTTCAGAAGACTCCACTTTCAGATTTTGTTACGGTTATGAAAACAAAGCACATGGTGGTAACTTCTGGAATGAACGAATTAGTTTCAGATTCTATTTTCAGGTGTTTTCTTATGGTTATAGAAATAAGGCATACGATGGTAACTTCTGGAATGAAAGAATTTCCTCCAGATTCTATTTTCAGGTGTTTTCTTATGGTTATAGAAATAAGGCATACGATGGTAACTTCTGGAATGAACGAATTAGTTTCAGATTCTATTTTCAGGTGTTTTCTTATGGTTATAGAAATAAGGCATACGATGGTAACTTCTGGAATGAACGAATTAGTTTCGGATTCTATTTTCAGTTTATGTCGTGATTATAAAAATAAAGCACGTGATGGCAACTCTTGAAATGAAAGAACTCGCTTCAGAAATCCTACTTCCAAGTTTTGTTATGACTAACTAATTGTGTGTAAAGTATATAGGTGATTGCACCCTCTTAAATGGACAAACCCGTTTTACTAGATTGTACTTTCACATTTTATATTGATCACAATACTCAACTAGCTAATGAGATTGGTTAGGAAAAGCATGAGAACTGAAGAGCTTTCTTCATAAACAGTTCCTCAAAATCATTATCGAATATGATCTTTGCGAAATAAGTACTAGGGGAATTAGCTTTAGAAGAGAATTATGACCTTAATCTCTTGACTGTGTTATTCTAAGTAGGCCTAATCTCACTTTTAGATGACTAGAAGTAACACCAGTTTATATGTAAATGGTGGTCGGAGTGTGAAAGTTACTCAACACGCTTGATCGATGTATTGACTTCGTATAATCCCGAATCTAAATGGTCCTAATTATTTGGATAAAGATTTTTATTAATTACAGTGGTGGATACTTTTCATGAGTGTATTGGAACCATTAGGTTTAAGCCACTAAACTGGGGTCGTCTTCTTTCGTGTCAAGAAAAAAACAAAATCAATTCAATATATATCGTTACCACGTGTTTAACATATAACAGATAATGCCACAGTCCCAAGACTTGAGTCATGGATCGTTCTTATGATATTCTGAAAATGAAATATTTAGAATATCGTTTAAGAATTATACGATCTAGAAACAGATGGCTTAGTTTGTTTTGAAATTCGCGCAAAGCTACACGGGGGCAATCTACGCTAGTCGTGTCAAATTTAGCAGTGAAAGACTAGAGGGAAGGCAGCTAGTCATCACCACCCACCGCCAACTCTTGGGCTACTCTTTTACCAACGCATAGTTCGATTGATCGTCACATTATAATGCCCCTACGGCTGAAAGAGTGAGCATGTTTGGTGGGACGGGGATTCGAACCCGCGACCCTCAGATTGCGAGTCAAGCGCCCTAACCACCTGGCCATGCCGGGCCAGAAACATATAAGTTGGTTAGAGTCACTAACGTTGGTTAATGAGTAATTTTTGTAATATTCAAGAAACGGGATATTAAGCACTAAACAGTGAGCCAAAAGTGGCCTGGAATGATACTTAGTAAGGTGTTTATTATTATCAGGAAGATCTGATTGACTTAATCACCATGAAAAAAAAAACCTTGTAGAAGTTACGCTTACGTTTATTAGACCTCAGGCGTTTCCAAAACTCAAAAGCAACAACAACAATAACAAAACTACGAATGTTGACTCATGTCGATATATGCAAAACGCAACGAAGTCTAAATCACATCATCACTGATGTGACCCTTTCAGTCATGGGGGCGTTGTAATGTGATGGTCAATCGCACTATTCGATTAGAGTAACCTAAGAGTTGGCGGTGGGTAGTGTTGAATAGCTGCCTTCCCTCTAATTTATCATTACTAGATTAGGGATTACCAGCGCAGATAGCTCTTGAGTAGCTTTGCGGAAATTCAACAAACAAACAAGACATTGTGAATCGTAGAGTTTATTTTAGAGAAAACACATGAGAAGAAGTGTATATCTTATCGTTTTATTTAGTTTGTTTCTTGCCAAAAAATCCAGAATTCATAAAAATAACTGAGAAATAGAAAAGTACTTATCGGCGTTTAATATGTTTATTTCACAATTCATCGGGCGACACCTTTTTTTTAAAGTTTTTTTGCGCTATGTTTGTAAATTGTTATTAAACTTTACATTGTTTTCGAAAGAGTTAGACTTGTTTAGTGTAACTTTGAACAGCTTGTGTTCTTACAGAAAATTTGTGGAACAGCTTTGTGTGGCACAGCGGTATGTTTGCGGACTTACAACGCTAGAAACCGGGTTTCGATACCCGTGGTGGGCAGATCACATATAGCCCATTGTGTAGCTTTGTGCTTAACTTCAAACAAACAATTGTGAGAAAGAAAATATAATTTCGATTTTTCTCATCAACTCAGAAATTACATCACAGGGATAGACTAGCATGTCATGTAAAACAATTGCTTTGCTAATTATTTCAATTAATTACCAATACTGAAAGAATGAATTGAGACAAATATGAAAACAAACGAAGAACCTAGACGGTCGAGCTCAGAAAAAGAGGAAAGCCCAGAATAAAGATAACTTTCACTAAAAGACGGTTAAAGATATGGGAGTTAATTGAGAATCATAGGAATCACTTATTACTTCTGTATGTTTCCGAGCTTGTTTTTGATGGAATTCGACCCAGCAACCCGCAGTTTGCGAATCGAACGCCCTAACCATCAAGCCACGCCAGGTCTTGATAATGTTATACCGAGAATAAAATAAACTTTCAATCGTTTTTTCACGTGATTTTTTTTTTTTTTTTAGATTTAACATTTACGTTAAAATGAAAAAAAAAAAACAGATTAATTTTTTTCGTTGAAGATTACATGAATATCGCACTAAATGATGTAAGGAAATCGCTAGCAGACTTTTGAATTATAAGATTGTTTTTTTCATATAACCTCCTATTTCAGATTAAAACGTCCCCCAAAAGTAAATTATAATAGAAGTGCGGATTCTATGATATCTGAAAACAGAACATTGCACTCAGCGAGTTAAACAATAAGATTTATATATTCGAATTAGATAGGAAGCTTAATTTAACAGTATCCGCTAGGGGCATTATAATGCATACATCGAAAACCTTTATTTGGTATGATATGAAATTCATACTGGCTTGGTATACGTTGTACATGGATAGCTAAATTATGCCATTTTTTTGGTATTACTGTTAGTGATCGGTAAGGAGCAAAATACTGCAAACGGTACGAAAATTACTGTCAGAAACCTTGGTAGAATGAGCGTTCTTTTTTACACCATAAGAACAGCAAGTATGCGTGTCACAGGTTCCTGTTTTCCTTAGTGGTGCCCTAGCAACGAGATTTCTTGATATGTCACCATGACATCGAGTTAAGTTTTTGAAAATTAATATAGCGCGTGCAAAAATTGATTAAACATATGTTAATTAAAGTGTCCATTAATCAGAACGCAGTCTCTTGTTTCTCTACTTTACCATGTGTTCAAAGTTGTCCCTCCATTAATCAGAACGCAGTCTCTTGTTTCTCTACTTTACCATGTGTTCAAAGTTGTCCCTCCATTAATCAGAACGTACTCTCTTGTTTCTACACTTTACCATGTGTTCAAAGTTGTCCCTCCATTAATCAGAACGTACTCTCTTGTTTCTACACTTTACCATGTGTTCAAAGTTGTCCTTCCATTAATCAGAACGCAGTCTCTTGTTTCTCTACTTTACCATGTGTTCAAAGTTGTCCTTTTTATTAATCAGAACGTACTCTCTTGTTTCTTCACTTTACCATGTGTTCAAAGTCGTCCTTCCATCCTGCAGAACGTACTCTCTTCTTTCTTGACAACTTTGAACACATGGTAAAGTGAGAAACAAGAGAGTACGTTCTGATTAATGGAAGGACAACTTTGAACACATGGTAAAGTGAAGAAACAAGAGACTGCGTTCTGATTAATGGAGGGACAACTTTGAACACATGGTAAAGTGAAGAAACAAGAGACTGCGTTCTGATTAATGGAACGACAACTTTGAACTCATGGTAAAGTGAAGAAACAAGAGAGTGCGTTCTGATTAATGGAAGAACAACTTTGAACACATGGTAAAGTGGAGAAACAAGAGAGTGCGTTCTGATTAATGGAAGGACAACTTTGAACACATGGTAAAGTGAAGAAACAAGAGAGTACGTTCTGATTAATGGAAGGACAACTTTGAACACATGGTAAAGTGAAGAAACAAGAGAGTACGTTCTGATTAATGGAGGGACAACTTTGAACACATGGTAAAGTGAAGAAACAAGAGAATGCGTTCTGATTAATGGAGGGACAACTTTGAACACATGGTAAAGTGAAGAAACAAGAGAATGCGTTCTGATTAATGGAGGGACAACTTTGAACACATGGTAAAGTGAAGAAACAAGAGAATGCGTTCTGATTAATGGAGGGACAACTTTGAACA
>NW_013667797.1:6956-8268 GCF_000517525.1 Limulus polyphemus | reverse complement strand
TTCTGATTAATGGAGGGACAACTTTGAACACATGGTAAAGTAGAGAAACAAGAGAGTACGTTCTGATTAATGGAGGGACAACTTTGGATGAAGTGTAGGAAGAGAAAGAGTATAATAAATCTGAGAGAAATTGAATGTTAAGAATATAGCAAGTTCGTTGCACGTTAAAATTAGTTAACATAGAAAGAACTTAGAAAATATTGTTCTTTTAGGTGGAAAGACAAGATAATTAGATTTGCGAATTGAATTCCTGACAATATGACACTGACGTAAACTCAAATGATTAACATGATTTCTTGGTTAAGTAACTAAGGATTTCAAATCAAAGGTATGTAATACGTCGCTAATCTAAGCTTATTGTACTCAAACAAGGAAAATCTCAAACCGACTCTTTGCTGAAGAGTTTAGTAGCTATTGAAAGAAAGGACTCTTGAGAAGTGATTTATGACGCACAAAAGATAGAAATGAAATGCTACCTTATAAGTCAGTTATAGACTATCTAAGGGAACTTAGATGAGAATATCTGCCGTCAATCTTAATTTTCATGACTTATTAAGCTTAATGGGCTTTCCTGCTTCTTCAGATGAGGGGGTTTAACACTTAGATTCAAATAATAAAGATTCTTTAATGTGTTTTGTAGAAGTTTTGTGGCTTTCCATGTCGTGTCCGTTCATATTCAGTGAAGTTTCCGAGATCACATTATTTCCCATTATCGTCCACCTCTTAAAAGCAGTTCAGCTGATATAAAATTTCTTGTTCATGCTCCATCAGGTAATATTAGTTGCGATAATTAACTTTGCACTTCAAAACCTCGTGTCAGGACTTAATGATTTAATACCAGGTTTGTGAAACGAAAGGTTAACTTAGCTTAAACTTAGAGTTAATCCAATTTCACTATCTTTTATTAATATTAAGTGATACAATAAGAAGCACAATACTTTATCCGTGTAATTTAATTTCATTGTTTTTATCAAATAAAAACACTAAAATGTCTATTTAGTTGTTAAGAGCAAAGCTACAAAAAAAAAGCTTAATTGTGCTGTTCCCACTACGGGGATCGAAACCCGAATTTTAGAAGTAAAATACCTTAAACTTACCCCTGAGACTCAAACTAATTGACATTGTTAAGTATGTAAATCCCAAACAAAAACAAAAGTAACGTAGAAACTTTTATTTAAATAAATAAACTTAGCCAAGGATATTATAATTGAACAAATTTCTGTATCACATAAAAAGGCCCGGCATGGCCAGGTGGTTAAGGCGCTCGACTCGCAGTCTGCGGGTCGCGGGTTGGAATCCCCGTCACAACAAA
>NW_013667797.1:4434-6021 GCF_000517525.1 Limulus polyphemus | reverse complement strand
CAAACAAACAAACAAACAACTGAAAATGACTTCAAACTTGTAACATCAACATTGCTATGACAAAACACACACTTAATTCACGAGTATCAACATTACTATATTCGTATTTTTAGAAATAGTCTTTATATAACTACATCACGAATATATAACTACGTTTCACAAATCTTTGTGGAGATATTTTTAAAATACAGGTTTAAATCGAATATTTTAAACCTAGTTAGCTGATGGAGTGAGTCTATACTTTTAGCTGATGATATTATTTGATTATCGTTGTGCTTGTCATCTACAAACTAGTGTTTCATCATTTTCTTCAAAGGAACATATTATTTGCTTTTGTTTAATGCTAAGTCTCATTTCGCTTGAAAACACATGGAAGTCACTGTAGTGTCTACCTACAGCTGTGCACGTGCCGACAAACGTACCTTATACGTCTAGTAAGTATATGCAGACGTGTGTTATCCGAGACTAGAAAGGGAAGACAGAGTAATCGTGATACTTTCTATATTGCAATACGATACGAAACTCTCTGGAAATAGAGGCTCCATTTTCTGCTTTATATAACTCCTTTATTATTGCTAAGAGATTAACGTTTCATGAATTCTCCGAATTGCCGTTAGGTGGCGTAATATTCATGAGTTGTTTTGAACACACACACAAAAAAGAAAGCTGTTCGGTGGTGCGAACAACAGTTTTCGTGACAAGAAAGCTTTGACTATCAGACAAACCTGACCTAGTGCGTTATTAACATTTGGATCGTTTGATTATTGTGGGCGAAAAACTTAACAACAACAATAAACATAAAATCAACAACATAGTGATGATATAAATCGCATATTACTGTACTTGAAAACATCTGAGTGAATCTACTTTGTGCAATAAAAACAAACACAGAGAAACAAAAAACAACCTTGTGACGATATATTGTTTAATACTGGGTTAAAAACTTCTGATTCGAATATACTTTGTCTAGTAAACAGAACAACAAAGAAAAAAAACCTTGTGACGATATATCATCTAATACTGAGGTTAAAGCTTCTGATTTGAATATATTTTTTCTAGTAAACAGAACAACAAAGAAACAAAAACAACCTTGAGACGATATATTGTTTAATACTGGGTTAAAAACTTCTGATTCGAATATATTTTGTCCAGTAAACAGAACAACAAAGAAACAAAAACAACCTTGTGACGATATATCATCTAATACTAGATTAAAAACTTTTGATTCCAATATATTTCGTCTAGTAAACAGAACAACAAAGAAACAAAAACAAACTTGTGACGATATATCATCTAATACTGAGGTTAAAGCTTCTGATTCGAATATATTTTGTCTAGTAAACAGAACAACAAAGAAACAAAAACATCCTTGTGACGATATATCATCTAATACTGGATTAAAAACTTTTGATTCCAATATATTTCGCTTAGTAAACAGAACAACAAAGAAACAAAAAACAAACTTGTGACGATATAAATGTATTGTTAAGAAGTATTGTACTAGGGTGATATACGAGTATTTACTATATATTAGTATTGTTAAGAAGTGTTGTACTAGGGTGATATACGAGTATTTACTATATATTA
>NW_013667797.1:1695-4088 GCF_000517525.1 Limulus polyphemus | reverse complement strand
ACCTGGCCATGCCGGGCCTTGTTTAGTAAAACTACAACAAAGAAACAAAAAACAAACTTGTGACGATATAAATGATCCAATACTGAGGTTAAAAACTTCTGATTCGAATATATTTTTTCTACTAAAGTAGTTTCGTATGGTATTTCTCAAACCTCCAAATTCTGTTGGAGGTGAGTATCCGGGAGTAGGACTAACATCCTAGTTCGGACACCGGGTGAGCATGTTTCAGTGTGACGGGGATTCGAACCCGCGACCTTCAGAATACGAGTCGAGTGCCCCTATTTACCTGGCCATGCCGGGCCTTGTTTAGTAAAACTACAACAAAGAAACAAAACATACTGAAACCCCGTTAACTTTCTCACAGATCATGTTCGTATCTTAATTTGTTCATGGCTAATCGTTTCTAATAATTTTTCATTGCTATTAGTAAAGAAAAAAATGGTGGAACGATTTTGAGTGTCAAAGAATGAATAATGTAAAATAAAAATGAGCAGATTGTGTTATGATCATCACTAACCATTAATATTCCAGCACTAGTGTGTTATTTGTTTATTGTAAAAAAACATAAATGGAGAGGCTTACTCACATTCACCCTTAAACATAATGTTCTCCATCGTTCTGAACATAATGTTCTCCGTCGTTCTGTAGGTGATTTAATGTTGAATTAAATCGACATTAAGGACATGTATCTAAAAATATAAAACATTTTAGCGATATTATGAACAGATATTTTTAACCGGTGTTACTAATAACGGTATAGAACGTTTGGTCTGGTTTATAAATATATTGCATGGCTCCAGAGAGCCTTACATCGACGTTCTTATGCAAGAATTAGTGACAACGCTCGTTAGCCTCTTTCAGGAAATATAATGGTCCGCATTTCCTTAATATACAGTCTCCTATCACCTTAATTGTCCTGAAAATCACCAAAGTTTACAGCTTTTATATGTGCTTTGTGCTGTAAAGAGAAAGACGATGTTTTGAAAAGAATTGAACAAAAAAAAACTAGCAAGTAGACTTTCATAATTTGACAGTTTAGCATTAGTGCACGAAAACTGAAATATTTTGGCGCAAAGTTTTAAATCTTACATTACTTCAGATTTTGTAACAAATCCAATGAGCCTTGAAAGATTTCATGTACCTATACGTTTATTGTATAAAACAATCAAAATATGAGTGATTGATCTGTCGACTAACAGTTACTAAATTTGGAGAAACAACTTGAAAATAAAGTAATATAAATATTACTTGATATTATAGAAACCATGAAAATAATATTTCATTTTTCTTCACTTTCTTTTTTTAAGATACTTAACGATCTTTATCCTATATTTCACTCGTTTTTTTCTAACTTTCGAAATGTTTGTTTCTCAAGATTACACAAAAAATGTGGCGTATTTATTAACGTTTCCATAGTTCAATGTTTCTCTTTTTTTTTGCTTTGTAAGCTCCCCTCCCACGGTGGGACAGCGGTAAGCCTACGGACTTACAACGCTAAAATCCGGGGTTCGATTCCTTGCGGCAGACACAGTAGATAGTCCAGTGTGACTTTGCTACGAATCAATCAAACAAACAAAACTGCTCTTTAAAACTGCTAGTTGTGTATTCTTTGTTTTTTCTAATAGTGACCCATTATTCTACATTTTAACTATTTACTTTTTTTCTACTTTAAACTTGTTATTATTATTAATTTTACGTTATTTTTAGAGATCCGTTTGCTCTTCAGTACAGTTACTTTTATTATTTTTATCAAACTAAATTATGTAATATTTGCCTTTCAACAATTACCTTATTTTCCGTTCTTAATTCTGATGCTGATGCTCATTTATTTATCAAAAAAGCCTCCTCCAGTCTACGGATTTATACTGCTAGAAACCGAGTTGCGATATCTGTGGTGGGCAAAGCATAGATAGCCCTTTGTATAGCTTTGTGCTTGATAACAACAATTATTTTTCAAAGCTAATACATATAATTTTTTTTTCAAGTATATGATTGGTTATTCACTATATTAATGAACAATAACTTTTTACCTTTTAATTGATTCCCCCCCAGTGGCACAGATGTATGTCTGCGGACTTATAACGCTAGAAACTGGGTTTCGATACCCGTGGTGGCTGAGCACAGACATCCCACTGTGTAGCTTTGTGCTTGATCACAACCAAACAACCACATTTTAGTTATTTTTTGTGTCAAATTTTAAAACCCCGTAAGCTATGTGTCATCTTGTCCCCCGATAGGACAGAGGTAAGTTTACAGACTTACAACACTAAAGTCTGGTGGGGGTTCGATTCATCGAGGTGGACACAGCAGTTAGCCCAATGAGGCTTTGCTCTAGAACAGGGGTCACCAAACTTTTTTTCACAGCGGGCCAGATAACTGAGAGAATGACGAGC
>NW_013667797.1:0-750 GCF_000517525.1 Limulus polyphemus | reverse complement strand
CTTTTGAGATATCATCAATATTTGCTTTGGAATTGCTGCATCCAACCAAAAGAATTGTTCATCAGTCAACCTCGTTCGATGTGCTGACTTCACATAATTCATTTTTGAAAATGTTTGCTCACAGATATAAGTTGTTCCAAACACTGATGCCATACCAGAGGCAAATTTCTTCAAATTTGAAAACTCATCATCAGGTAAGCAGCGATAAACTTCAACAAGTTTCCTTCTCTGTGCTTCTCTTTCAACAAGTCATTTGCTTGCAAATCAATGAGCTCCAACTTTAGTTTGACTGGCACGTCATCAATGTTACAATCAAATGGATTCTGGAACAGAAGAATGTCACTCCCAATTCTGTTGAGATCTGAAAATCTCTCAAAAAAATGCTTATTTAAGTCACTAATAATCTTCTTCGGAAACTCGAGGTTGACATCTTCTGCGATTCCAGCGGGAAACTCTTTGAAACACTGAAAATGAGAGAAGTTTCATCCTTCCAGTTGTGCTTCAAACAATGATAGCTTTCTCCGAAATCCTTTGATGATTCTGTAGAGATCACAGATAAGGTTATCCTTTCCCTGAAGTTTCAAGTTCAATTCATTCATGTGGGATGTGATGTCAACCAAAAATGACAACTTTGACAGCAAAGTAGGATCTGACAGAAGTGGATCAGCTCTATCCTTTTCGGAGAGAAAATTATCTATTTCTCTTCAGAGCTTATAAAAACGAAACAGGACTTTAGCGCAGCTGAGCCAC
>NW_013667796.1:204101-205917 GCF_000517525.1 Limulus polyphemus | reverse complement strand
GTAACAATATATATAATGGAGTAAATTAAACTGGTAATATAGTAGGCTTAGCTCTGTACAGTTCATATAAAGGAGTAAAGGACAGGTTTGAATTGATGTGGTCAGTTTTTTTAACCAATTGCGTTCATAATAACATAAGAACTAAACCATTTCCTCTTTAATGACGCCACTTATGACTAAATAAATGGGATCCCCGCTGGGTCCAACGATAGCCAATAGTTTTTTTGCTATCTTATAATGAAATAAATTATACTGGTAATACAGTAGGCCTAAATATATATACAGGTCTTTTATATGCATATACGGTGTTGTATATGAAACATATCTCTTGTAATTATTTTTCTATTTTATAATAAACAAGTGGTATTTAATTTTTAAATGCCCAACTTCGTCATTTTTTTAGATGTCTAGTTGTCTGGTGTTTATTTCTCTTGGATTCCTCTTACCCATATCAAATCCATGACCACGTGTGTAATTATAGAAGTATTCAATGCGTTAGTATCACTATTTCTTTATTTGGTTTATGCGATAGTCCTACACATTACAAACTGTTAGTGATATTCAGACACACTTTTCGTTATAGTAAATCACTATGAGGGCGTTGTACATAAATACCATTTCGCTGCTTTCGTAATTCTTTAATCATATGATTAAGGTCCAGCTGTAGGTAGCCTTAGGCTATGTTTATATCTATAGTAGATGTTAATTGGGGAGAGGTACTTAGGACCACTTTCTTCATGTGTGTGGTAGCGGGCTAATTCACGTAATAGCTCATTTATATTCCAATTTTTCTCGAAGTAATTTAGCGAACTATGTAGGAGTCTGTCAGGTAAAGGTTGTATATTTGCCTACTTATGTAGGAAGACTGAGATTGATTTTGATACTTTGAAAGCTGTTATGTAAAAGGTTTTGTATGGCTTGTAATTTACTTTTTATATGTGATGGTGGTATGTTAATCCATGTCAGAAATGCAATGATATACTATAACGGCGTATTATGTATGTTATCTAACTTTTAATCACGTTTTTAGTTAATGTTCCTCTGTTCTTGCATGTCAGACTCTTAGTATAGTTCGTACGTCGCCATATGCTAAACTTTCTATCAAGTTGTGATTGGTTCATTTCCGTTCACAGTCCTTTCGTGTAGCCCTATAATCTAATACAGTGGTTCCCAAACTCTTTTAGTCTGAGGCTCCCTTGATGCGAATAATAATAATAATAAAAAGGTTTAAGGCTCCCCAACCTATAACTTTAGCATGGTGATTGAAAAACAGTGCAGTAGTAAAAACAATAACACCTCCTTTTGACATACTGTATCATTTAATTAATTCAACATAACTTTTATTGGCTTATTGTTTATTTAGAATTAAAATTGACTCTGCATCTTTGTTTTCGGCCATTTTTTGGCGGCCAACAGAAAAAGCTTCACGGCCCTCACTTTGAGAAACACTGATCTAATACATAACAGTACTCTGCTGTCATACGAAAGAATGACAATTTGAAAGGAAGCAATTGTTGAAACAGATGGTAGAGTTTTACAGTGATATAACGCTGTGAATTTTCTTATCTGTTTAACGGAAAGGATTAAGGAATAATCCAATGCCTCCAAACGAAAAGAAGTTGTTCAGAGTTGTTTTCTTGATTTCAAGCCAATTATCTAAATATATTCTCTGGGTGGATCTTCTTACATTTTAACTTCCGTTCACTATATATATATATATATATATATATATATATATACTATACAGACAAGTAAAGTAAAGTAAATTAAAACTTAATTTTTACTTTGTACTAATTACGTACTACTTAGACTACGT
>NW_013667796.1:197923-203984 GCF_000517525.1 Limulus polyphemus | reverse complement strand
ATTTCTGCTGAATGTATATATATATATATATACATTCAGCAGAAATAAGGATTAAAAACATTTTTACTTTGCAATGCATCACTTGACAGTCCCTGTTAGACCATCATTGGATGTGTTACAGTTGTACGTCTTAATTCGGGTGTTCTCCCAACAAAATGTTGTATTGTTCTAATTTTAATCCCGTTTTACAGTCATTAACTTTTTTCAATCTTGTTAATAGAAAGTACGTACGTAGTTTACACGTGTGTACAAACGATTCATCACGCTTTAATTTACGAAAATGGTTATTCTCGTGCTCCAGCTTGAATTATTTATACAAATGTCGGTCGTACTCGTTCTATGATTACGCGCAGTTGACTAACATTGCAAACAAATTCCATTGTAACAAGTTTCTGCGAAAGAAAGCAGGTGGACATCGTTTTCCAAGACATGAAAATCTGTTGTATATTTATCGGGTGATTTGAATGGGATTACTCTGATTCCAGTTTCTTTGGCATTCTTTCTCATGAAAGAAAACAAACAATAATCGTTTTTGATATGTAGTTAGAAGTTTTCTTATTTTTAAGTTATCGTCAATTTCAAATCTTCATTTATCTTCTTAATGCTACAAAGCATTACAGTGACATTTTAAGTCGGAGTGTTCTCTTTCGTAACCGTAGATTGTACTTTGCAGATCAGAGCTTTATTTTGGATTGGTTTGGGGTGTGATTTCTGAACCCGTAACTGATCTAAACGCTCTGTTGTTTACGAGTTTGTTTGTTGTTTCTTCGCTTTCGGTGAGAACATTGAAGCCTTTTACAAATTGTGGTGTTCTTTGGTCCGACTTTGTTCAACAGATAGGAATGTGACCAGGATTCTTAATCTTTACCTAACTTAAATGATTACAAATAATGTGAACACACAGGAGATTTCTAAAACTTTAAGCATTTACACAAATAGATTTGATGTTAAAACTACTATCTTACCTCATGAACGCTTGAATTGGATTCCTTTTATATTTCAATCAACATCATCTAGTAAAGAAAGGTCATTCAGTATCCAGAATGTAAGCAATTAAACGTGAGTACAGGCAGCTTTCTACTAACTTTTTAGTGAAGTTTAATCAAGAAACTACATTGGTTTAAAATGTAATTTGGTTAAGCATCGCCACTGTGAGAAGAACAAAATAAGGGGATATCAGAGACCCCTACCCCCAATTTGGAAAGGACAATACAATCTCGAAAATCCTAGGATTTGTGGAACTCCATTAGGAGACGAGATTTCGGGTGTGCAACCCATAACTGTGAGCCTGTGACATAATTCTCCAGCCATAAGTTAACCCTAGAGGCATTGTATGTCGAGTGGTTGGAAATTCGCCGTGAACCAAATATATAGGCACTAAAAATGTCGCCCGTGGCGCCAAAGCTCACGTTTTCAGCAACACACCACAGTATTAATGTACACACATAAATCGTTCTTTTAACTACTATTAACTCTATGTCGTTAAACAAATTACCATGTATGATGTAAACTTTTATTTATAAATCTCTGGTGTTATCTGTATTTCGAATGGCTGGTTACGTGTTCATGGAGTCACTAAATTATAGAATATCGGTATTCCTAATGGAGCTTAAAATATACACACCTGTTGTTGGCTTCATCTACTGTATATTGGTGTATGATTACAAAAAAGTAAAACAGTATGTGGTTGTGTATTCAATTTATTTTATGAAACTTAGTTGGTTTTCAAGTAATTAGAGCTCCTTGATGTTGTAGTGCTATCGCCTCCTAGGAATGTGTGTTTTCTTATAGCAAAGCCACATTGGGTTATCTGCTATGTCCACCGAGGGGAATCGAACCCCTGATTTGAGCGTTGTAAATCTGAAGACTTACCGCTGTCCCACTGGGGGACGCGCCTCCTAGGAACATAATTTATAAGACATTTCTTGTTTTGAGGCCCTTGAGTCGTCTTTTTTTTTATTTATAACATTTAGTAATTTTCATAAACATGTTCTATTATCGGCGTTTGTAAGGTCATCTGAATTGTAAAATTGCATATAGTTTAAACTCGCAATAGTGCTGATTAATTCTGGGATAGCGAGTGAACTTCCATCAAACATTTTGAAGTTTTTTGGGATTTTTATGTCTTTATATCCTGGCAGCAGACAAAGGTTTATTTCGGTAAATGAAAATTCATAATGGCTTTAGTTTTCAAGGCCTTAAAAACCCAACTAGTTGTATTGAAATGTTCTTAGAACTTGACATTAAAGCAGTACTCTAGAGCCTAGATATTTTGCCAAACTTCAATTTTTTAAGAAATATTCATTTTCCTAGTAGATATGGCGTTCGGAGGAAAACAGGAAGCAAGAAGATATTACCCAGCTACTTGGGAGAGTTTATTTTATTTTTATTAACTTTCCTCGTCCTACTGTAGCTTCAGTTAGTCGTTCGTCACTAAATGATAGATGTTTGTTTATCGAGGCTTGGTGATTTACCCGTAAAACTATTTTGGGGAACAAGAATGTATGAAAATGTCAAAACATGTTGTTCAGTGGTTTTTTGAATAAGAGAAAATTGGAACTTGTAGAAAATATCTAAAATATTACAAAATCGTGCTTGGTACGTGGGTGCTGTTACTGGGTGTTTTACTTACTAGGCCGCTCTTCGTGACTGGCTGAAATCCTGGATATGTTTACAAGACTTCGTTTAGTTTAGGGCAGATTTATACCTATGGGGAGATTGAGTCAACGGCCTCTCCTACCTAATCGTCTCGTCATCTTGCTTTTTTGCAATCTGTTAGGAAAAGAAGTAGCCAGTTTGTATATGTTTTCACAATCACTTTTAATCACAGTTTATTAACGCATCTTCCAGCCTTAATGTTAAGATTCTTTACTTACATCTGCTTGATAAATGTAAGACAGGTTGTTTTCAGAGTAAATAAATATATATATATATCTGCAGTGCCACGTAATACAACAATGCATGGTATCCAATCTTTAACCAACCAAATAATGCCGCATGACAGTTTGCATGATTTAACGGTTAACATCGTGTTATTTTCAACATTTTCAAATTCTTCCTGCATTAACAAGAGAATATCTCAAGTTTACTACATATTTTACTGTATGTGCTTTTATCATTTGTTTTAGTAAAATGGTCTGATAATTAAAATCCTACCCCAGCTAATTCTTTACTTAAAAGGTAGTGCACCGGTTATAAGAAACTCATATATTTTCTTAGCTAAACCGTTTAAATTTGATACTGATCGTAATTTTACGTCTTTAGTTGATTATACTACAAAGTATTACTCGATCTTCAGTTGATTATACTACAAAGTATTACTCGATCTTCAGTTGATTATACGACAAAGTATTACTCGATCTTCAGTTGATTATATGACAAAATATTACTCCATCTTCAGTTGATTATACGACAAAGTATTACATCCTCAGTTGATTATATGACAAAATATTACTCCATCTTCAGTTGATTATACGACAAAGTATTACATCCTCAGTTGATTATATGACAAAATATTACTCCATCTTCAGTTGATTATACGACAAAGTATAACTCTATCTTAACGGATCTATGAATCTTAAGTATAATAAATGATAACCCACTCTCCTGTAAAAGGATTTGATAGTACTTCAAAGCAAAAAATGAAAAAAGAGGATATAATTAATTTAATGACAAGCATATAGAATGTATATTGGCCAAGATCATGTTATTCCCAAGACGAGAAATAAAACTTCAGTGCTATTATCTTATGGTTAAGCGAGTCTTACAAGTTGTAAGGCTTTACAAACAAGACTGTATTCACAAATTCGAAAGAAAAAATGCGCAAGTTTTAGTGAATGGGTTTTGTTATTTATAACAAATGTGTGGTCACGATCACAGACTTTTATCAGATACATACTTCAAAACCATGAGTTCAGGTGGCTCTCTTTAAATATTTACTTGAGCTGCTATCCAGATCTACTACCCGTAAGTGTGAAAAAAAGATATGAATGAAATAGTTATCTTGACTTGATCAATCAAGTATTTATACTGGTTGATTTCCTTGACCTGTTCCTACTTAGAACAAGTAGAAGCGCCCAAATCAAGTTTTCCTTTCAGAACTGATGGATCTGGGGCCAGTTTAGGCACAGCGAGACCTTGGCTTGCCTGTGTTGTTTATCTAGCCTTAGGCGAAAACTAATGTCTACGTACACTCATTATTTCCTATTTTTTTGCTAAATAATTCGCCTACCCCAACGTCTGAAGTTCCTTCATTCACTATGCGAGCCACTTGTGCCGCACGAGTACTAGTAGAATGGAGTGACGCTTACTCTAGATCTGCACTTGCGCCCTCTGGGTTCATCTTTTACCATTTGTTTTCGAGAGTAAGGCTTGTGTTTATGAAAGTCAAACAAGTGAGTTTTTGCAGTCGTGAATTTATAATCCCTTCCTTACTTATAAAAAAACAAAACAGAGAAACGTAATTTAGTTCTTTTATTGAAATGGGCCAAATCTATCCTAGATTTATGTTATTACAATATTTTTACATTATTTTATCTTGCCATTAGATGAATGTAAATCTGTTTCCGTCAAAACTGACGATGTAACGAACTGTATTTTAATGCAGAGGTTCCTAATTGTGCCTAATAGACGACAATTCTCTAAATATATTAAAGCATTAAAACTTTTTTGGTACTTCAGTTATGAAACGAAATTAAACAAATTCCCAAAATAGTGTTCTTACAATCAGTAGGACTTGTTTTATTGACAGTGTTATTTACATCATGGAAATTTGTTTTCGAATTTTCGCTCAAAGTTACACAAAAGAACTGTTTGCACGTAGCTGTGTTTACTTTTGAACTGACCTGCTTGGAGGGTAGGGGGTTATTCAGCCAAGAGCATCCATCCACCATCAACTCTTGGGCTGCACTTGTCGTAGTAGCAAACAGTGTACTTTTACTGTCGCTCGTATAGCGTGCCCACGACTCTTGAAGTGCGAAGTACGTTTTTCTCTGTCTTTCTCTTACTTTTGCGGCAACAGGTCATGAATCGTGAATCCTCGGATTCACAGTCCAAGCACGCTAATCACTAGGCCACGCCTAAAGTTCTGGAAGTGTCCCGTAAATTTTGATAATAAATACGAAACAACTAAAAATAAGATGTTTAAGAATGGTTAAAATACGTTGACGTTTCACCTGCGTCATCGCGTACCCTTGCAAACAAAAAAGTTCAAAGAATTGTAATGGAACGTAATCTATGACGAATTTCTATTAATAACCACCGAATGGAATTATTTCCCGGCCTTCTTGAACGTAAGTAGGACTTTGTCTGTGATGTAAAAACATCAGTGATTTTTGTATTCGTGCATCAATACGTTCTGTCAAGATACAATCAACTTTCAAACATTTTCAAGATTATGAAAGTGTCAGATAAAGTTCAAAGCTATTTTAGTTAGGTTTAGAAGCTTAAGTGTCAGAACTTGATAAGATTTGTAAACCAGGAGAGTTCGTTAATCGAAAAGTTCCAGATTTTAAATACCAGTTCACTTAACTGATACATATTTGACACATCTGTTAAATCTTACCTTACCTTAAAACCCACGCAACACTTCAGGTATTTTGCGCAGCCTCAATGCAAACAACAACTAATTTATAGAGAATATTAAGCTGCCGGCAGGGATCCACTGTCTTTTGTCCTGATATGGCGATGCCAGCGGCCTCTGGCGCCCACAAGCACGAGCAACTGTAATGTTGTGTGGGCGGTGCTTCCATTGCTGGTGTCAGATAGGTTTGATAGGTGCAGCACATGTTCCTACAACGTTAATCGAAAAAAAAAAGAAATTTAACATGTTCTTATACGGCTATTGCAAGCCACTGATCAATACGATAAGACTCTCCTATCTTCTTCCCCTTAACCCCGTGTTTCTATCTTAAAATCGATAATTTTGTTTTTGACGTTTTGATCTCACGAACAGGAAGTCATTTTTCATATGTATATTGCAGTTCTTAGTTCTATTACTTACGATACACCTGCCACACCGTGTATATGGCGTTGTTGAACGTAGTTATTTATATATATATAA
>NW_013667796.1:193511-196954 GCF_000517525.1 Limulus polyphemus | reverse complement strand
AAGTCCATGCCGGGACACATAAAAAAAATTCAGTTTTGCACACTACTTTGCCCCCCTGTTGATGGATCTTCACCAAATTTGGCATGAAGGTTTGTTGGGTTCATGGGGACATTCATACAGATTTTCAGTTTTGCAGTTTTTATGGGCGTTTTTACCACTACTTCGCCCCCTGTTGATGGACCTTCACCAAATTTGGCATGAGGTTTGTTGGATATTTTTAGAGTAGGTTTTTACACGTTTTGTTTTTTGCTCTTAGTAAATCGTAGTGATTTTAGAGATGCTTTACATTAACAGTTTCTTAGAACCATTCACTCTTTCAAAGTAGAAGCCCCCCAATGGCACAGCGGTATGACTGCGGACTTACAACGCTGAAAACCGGGTTTCGATACCCGTGGTGGGCAGAGCACAGATAGCCCATTGTGTAGCTTTGTGCTTAACATCAAAACAACAATAGCAACATCAAAGCAGAATCAATGTCGGTTTGTTTTGTTGTAACATATTCATTATAGGTGAACAAACATGAGGCTTGTATGGCGGGCTTTGTTAGTAAGGTAAAATGAGAAAATACAAAAAAAGTCAAGACTTACTGAGAATTACTTTTAAATTCCATTTATAAGAATATTAAAAAAGGAGATACTGTTGTATCAAACTCGCTGTCTTTTATTGGTAGAAAGATTATGAAGCTGAGTCAAGTTTTTTTTTTAAATGTTAATACAAAATTCATTCTAAAGTACACAAAAACAAACTCGGGTTATAATTGGCTTGACGAAACTTTTTCCAATTGTATAAATGAATCTTCCTGTGAAAATCGTCATTTGCAAATGAACAAAAATATATTTTTTCACTAGTAGTGTTGGCAGAAGGTGAAATGTGATAATTTTTAAATATGTTATTTTTGTAAGAGCTTGTATTTTTATCAACCTCGTTTTATTAATGCCTATAATGTATGGAAGAGTTACCAGCTAGCAAATACCTACAGTAACAATAATAAAAACAACTAGAAGAATCTGTTTAATATATATTTTCTTCATGACTAATCAGAACTTTTTTTTCTGTTGTTTTTGTTGAAATATTTAAATTGAGGGTATCAACAAAACTGGACTTATTAAATACTTTTTAATTGTTTTCAATATCCCATTAAAGAAAAGAGTATAGGCTAATGAAAAATTTGTATTAGTTTATCAAAAATCCTTCGCCAGCTACCAAAACTATAAGACGACGACGAAGACAGTTCAAAATCTGTCCTGTAAGACTTCATGTACAATTCGGCCAATACGAAGTTCTTCCTTTTCAAATAATCTTTGATTTTTTTTTAAATCCTTTGTTTTAAATATTAAGGTGAGCCCAAACTTTATGCTCAGTTGATCAAAGTTCATAAAGACATTTTATAATATATCAAAAGTGAAATATGATTCTGTTGTACATTTTGTTTCCTACAAAATGACAAATGCGACTTGATTTGTTTTTATACAGCAAATTTCATAATATCACGTTGGGTATTGAAAAATATCAAGAAAGTTCTCCTTGTAGTTGACCCTTGACACTACTAAAATGATAGGTAGGCCTTGGGATATGTGTGTATATAATAATTTTTCTCATAGTAAGTGAAATAGCTTGTCTATACTGGCAGGTAATAAATTTAGAAATCACTGCGATAATATTGTTGTAAGCTATATTTTAATGTAATTTGTTTACTAGCTAGAGGGAGATGCAGGTTTTAATGATGACGTTAAGATAGGCCTAGAGAATTCTAATTTGACGTACATTCCAAGGTAGGTTATAACTACGAGATAGTTGTGAAGATTGTTGCAACTTTTCAAAAATATAGTAGAGTGAATCAGTCAGTGTGTTAGCTGTTGCGGTTACTTTGTGCAAGTAAGTTGATTTGAGTTTACGTTAGGCTAAAGAGGTTTGAACATTATTTGTAACGTAGGCCTACAACATTTTACGACAGTGCACAAGTGTTCCTTCTTTGTAAAAACGTTAAAGGAGAAAATAAACTAATTTGCTATAATTTAAATGGACTTCGAAATATTTTCATCAAATAATTTATTAGAACCTGCCAACGAAAGAACAACGATATAATTTATTAGTTAAACATGAAATTGTGACATTTTCGAATAATGTTTTGATCGGATGTTTAGGATTACTGTATACTATGCCTTCATTTCAATTTCCGTAATGGTTTATAACAAGCAAGTCAATATTTTTATTACAAGTGACCTGCAAAATACTTTTTGTTTTTCGAGGTTGGTCATTCAAAACTGTTGTTTGAAAAAAAAAATATTTATCCTATCTGTTTATTATTATTATTATCCTGTTAATAATTACATTACGGAAAAGTCTTAAAATTTGGTGGGTGTATTTTATTACTTTTCCAAAATCAAGTTATTTAGAGTAAAGGTCGAAAATCACAATAAATGTTGTAATACAGAGGTACGTGTAAATATATCTTTTGCGACTTTATGGATAAATCCACAGGGAAGTGACTACATTTTAATGAGGAATACGACTTTATGGATAAAAACCACAGCAAAATTACTGCATTTTAATGAGGAATACATAATCTGCACTTCAGGGAGTGACGTCTTTTACTTTTATGACGGCGAATCATCATCTCCATCTTTCTAATAGTCATGGCCTAACCAGTGTGGGGGTTAATCTTTTATTTGTATTCACAGTTGAGAGAATAAATTTTTCAGACTATAAAAATATCGGTTATTATAGGTGCCGACAACATTACATGGCCAAGGGACTGGAAATTAAGTCATTAATAGTAACAGAGAAAATGTCATCTATTTAGTTACAAGGCAGTAGATGGTGCTTTACTCAGTTTCAGAGTGGCTAATTCGTTTTTAATACAAAAACTAAACAAAAAGAATAAGAACTTCCGCAATGCGAGATGTAGAAGTGTTTCGTTTTCCAGTTTGACATAAATTGGTTTAAAAATATTCACTTACGTTTGTGTTGACTAAAGTTGTAACTTTCGGTCTTCAAAAGAAAAGTTTTGATAACGTTTGAGCGTGAATAATTCGTTGATCAACGTTGCCGTGGAAACGTTGGTTGTGTACGAATGTATTACCCATAAGCGTAATTTACGAAAGGAAACGAATTATCTCTCGCGGTTCGTGGCTGTTTGTGTGCTTTAGAACACTGTTAATGTTTTGAATGAGAGCAGTTTTCCTGAGAAATTATATATTGTGGATAAGGATCACTGCAATGAGAGTTGCGGTGCAAGGTTACTCTTTTAAACTACCATGGAATAAATATAAATGCATATTAATAAATTTTTGAGTTCGAAGTAAATGATGAATTTTGTGAACTTTGTAAAAACAAACTGTTTCTACGATCAGGAAATACCTACAACAGCAGTCTTGAACTACATATATACACCTGGAAAAAAGTTAAGCACCCCGTGTTTTTTTCAAGTGATTCAGATTCAA
>NW_013667796.1:187227-192511 GCF_000517525.1 Limulus polyphemus | reverse complement strand
ATCCTTTTAATTATGTTTGAAATTATGAACATTGCTCAACATCATGAAAATTAAATCGTATTTTCAATAAGCAATCCTGAAAAATATTTGGGGGTGCTTAACTTTTTTCCAGGTGTATATATATATATCGGTTATAGAGCTGAATAAAACTACAGCTAATTTCTTGGCTTCTTCGAGAAGCAAGTCATGATTTTGTCGCGAACCGTTTCAGGTCAGTATATAAAATCCGTTACGCTGGTGCGAAAACGGGTATGGACACTCGGGCGTCACCATAGAATTTTATAAACAATAAACTAAAAAAATCTGTGTTTGTAACAGTAACGTACTACGTATGATAGTGATGACGACATACCCATCAGCGATACAAGTGTAAGGATATGTTATTTGTTGTGCTACAAAATTGTTTTTCCTGACTATGTAAGTTAAAGACATGTTAATATAGAATGTTTGTAGTGTGTCTATATATATGAAAACTATATGGGCGCTTTATTCTCTCTCCGTGACAGCCTTTCTGTTGAAAGCTTTATCATATAACATTAGAAAGTGAATATCTGTGCGTTGCGTATTTAAGAGAGGAGGGGTATTCAAACCACCCATCCAATTACAATGCTCTAATAAAACAGAAGATGACCAGACTACCAATATTCTTTAATTTCTCAACCACTCATTTGACCTTTCTTTCCTTCACATCTCGAATTAGCCAGACCTTCAAGTGGATCAACTATGCAAGTAACATTTATGTTCAAAACTTGGGTTATATTTTACTCTTTTTCCACCTCTCCTCCTGTGACTCATTTCCCTTGGTGAGTGTCAAACACACCATAATATTGAATTCAGTGTTTAGTACTTTATATATTTGACCATCTGTAAACAAGTTAGTGATTATTCTATGGTTCTTACATAACATTCAAATAATTTTTCCTCTGCTCTATATATTAAAATTATTTTAGAGCTACAATAATTTCTTCGTCTAAAGTAAAGTAAAACTATTCTTGAGAAAGGGGAGGGAGGGCAACCACCCAAAATTTCGATGTTTATACACCTATGAGTGTGAATTAGAATAAGTTGTAAGAAGGTTTTTTTTAAGAAGGAAGAATAGGGGTGAACTGATACAAAGTGAATTATTAAATACCTATTGTTGTAATAGTCTTTCTGATGCTATTTCGTGGTAAACGCTGCCTATGCCAGTTGTATCACGCTGTAAATCAAATTCTACCGCTGATGATGTCTTAGGAACCAAGATACTTCCCTACTAGAGAAATGGTGACGAGAACATGATCGCCTTATAAAGTTGCATACTCTTGTGAGATAATGTAAACTAGGACTGGGCAGAATTAGAATCCACGATTCTGCTTGCCGGGCAAACTCTAACTAACTTGCCAAATTCTGTCCGTGATAATTAATAAAGTGACAAACGGAGAAATGCGGCATTTGAAATGCAGCCCCACCCCCCAGTGGTACAGCGGTATGTCTGCAGACTTACAACGCTAGAATCCGGGTTTCTATACCCGTGGTTGGCAGAGTACAGATAGCCCATTGTGTAGATTTGTGCTTAATTACAAACAAATAAACAACTGAAATGCAGAAGTTCGCTCACTCAAATCATCTGCTTGGCAAACAAGAATCACGGGTTCGAATCCCACTCGTCTCAGTTTTCACTTTTTGGATATATTTCTTGTTTAATTACTAGATGGCGTTACCGGTAACAAGAATTTTGGTGTATTGCGCCTTACGAAACACTTGTTTATGGAAAGAATTTTGCGAAGAGGTTGTTTATTCAAATGAATAACATACCAATAACATAAATAGTAAGCAGAGTCTAAAACAACCGTAATGACTTTTTTCGAGGACGAAGATACAACTTGAATTATGGATTCATCTGTCATATCACTGCTTTAGCTGGACCGAACGTTGATGCTTTTTGAAGCAGAAATTTAACTGTTCATAGTTTGGATTATATTACTTGATGTAACCTTCCGTCTTTTATGTCGTAACTTTTCTTCACTTGTTAACTCGAAGATATGTCGCATGAAAATTTGTAGAAGTCGTCAGGCTTAAGTGTCATTTAACATCGGGGAAGTGATACCTCGAGTAAAGTTTTGTGAAATAAAAATAAATTAACAGGATTTGTAAGTTTTATTTCTGCTTCCATTTGAATCACTGTAAAATTGGAGTAACAAAATTGTCAAATGCTTGTCCGAAATTTTAACATTTTTTTTTTTTAGATTTGCTTTATTTGTAATTTTTGTGTGATTTACGGAAACGAAAAATGAAATACTATCAAAGATTTTTATGCGAATAAAAATAATTACAAACTAAAACCGAAATAACTTGCTAAGTTTGTTTATCAAAGTTCATGTTTGGCTAACTATTCCAATGCTTTTTAATTTTTCATTGAAACCTTTACCCACTTTAAAAACATTCCAATGTAATCGAAACTTTGTTCAGTAGAAAAAAAAAAAGTTTTACGCTTCTTGTAGTGCTAAGCGTGGCGTAGTAGTTAGCGTGCTGGAATGCGCATGTGAAGGTCCATGGTTGCTGCCCTGCTGCTGCAAAAATACATGAGTGCGTTATAAGAGTACGGTCAAATTCCATCATTCTGGGTGCTGTTGACTAGTTGACTTCCCTTTAAACTCGGTTAAAAATTAGGGAGAGTTAGTTAATGCAGATGGTCCTTGTGTAAATCTCGCGCGAATTTCCAAAACAAACTTCTCATAATTCTTTAAAATTAAAAAAAAAGGTTTTAGCGTTGTAATAAACATAATGTATAGCAAAAGTTTATAAATCTATAAACTCTAAAGTGAATACTATTAGTTATTAAAACTTAACCATAGTTATCTCACTCATCAAGAAATTACTATACCCAAAAGTTCTGGTGAGTAGTAAGTCTTGCTGTCTTTGCAGTGACCAAGTTGTCTGGTTGAAAAGTTAATTTTCAGATATTAAAATGGGTAGTACTTAAGTGGCCCGGCATGGCCCGGTGGATAAGCGTTGAATAAGCAAGCGGTAATAATGGTAATATCTGACACACTGTTTTGTGAAGGAATTAGTTTTTTAATAACTTAATTCTTAAGGAAGAATGAAAAACCACTGGTAAAGAAATAGTCAAGCTTCAGGGTGCTTGTTCAAGAACTTTCTTTTTCTTTGTGATGAGCAAGGCTTCTGTAGTTTGTCTTAACCCACGGTTGATTTTATGGCGTAGAATGTTTGAACGGTAGATACTAATATCATATTTTGTGATAACCGAATGCTCACGAATTTACGATTGAACAGCTTCGGAGAATTGTACTCCTCATGAACAACACTGAACTGGTACAACCCAAACAACAACACCAAGCCTCTTGTTTGGTGTTAAGTGTTCATTACACCCCCACAATTAGCCTATATTGTTATAGATTTTTGAAGAATGGGTAACATTAATGCTCCCGTTTAATTATTAGTTGTTTAGTAGACAGTTTCTCAGCTAAACAGTATCGATCAATTAACCGGTAGGGTAGTATTTGTATTGTACCTATGGTGCATAACGGACATTTTTAACTCTTTACCAGTAGACTATTTTGACAAATAAATAAAAGTTGTACAAACATCCAGAGTCGCAATATAAGCATCCTAAAATCTGTGGGAGTAAAAATGCATGTACAATATACACAATCTAAAATAATCAGAAGCTCTGGTTAGGCATGATGTAATTTGTTCAGTTGGTGGTTAAATGCTAATGTTTGGAACACTATGGTTCAGATCCTGGCATGCAAAGTTCGGCACCAGTGAAACTAAACCACTCGAACTTTTAACAACGGATTAAAATTAAGATGTGATAAATCTGCGAGAGAATATGAAAATATAAGCTTCATAACCAGTAAGGGTATCGATTAGAAAACGTTTTTAATTAATTTTTCAGTATCGCGCATAATAATTTCTAATGTGTGTTTTAATAAACTCTTGTTTAAGAAAAAAGAAATACAAATTGTAAACTTATTGGAACGATTTATATTTCTATTGTTCGTCTTTAATATCGGCAATAAACATCGAGCAGGTCATTTTCTTATTTTCTTCTTATTTGTTTTTTCGTTTCCGAGTTTTAAGCGATTCTGTAATACCTTAGATTTTCATTGATATCATCACATGTGCCATTCTGTTTTGAATTGTTGGCTAAGTTCCTGGTTGTTTTATTAGTTTTGCTGAGTGTGGGGTTAACATGTGGCCTGTAATTTTAACTTGCAAGTAAGCTGTTGGAAGCGGGGGGAGGGGGGCCTAACGCAGAAGGCTAGATAAATAGGTAAATGAAGAATGTAGACTACCTTCACGTGGGTGTTCTAAATTTTGACTACGCTATCGACCTCCACTACAGGCAGGCCGATATGTATAATTACAAAACGTATAATAAAATAAATCATTTCAGTACTTGATTTGGTTTTTAGGCTACGTCCGTAGAGTCAATGCACAAGGGCTTAATAGCCTCGTTTTATTTAGATACCCTGATTCTCTTGTCATACCTAGCCCTCTACCCTTTGCATTTCAACCTTCTGTAGGTCGACAATGGTCAATGCTCTAACTAAGATGTTACCATTAACTTATGGCGTGTTTCGGGGGAAGATTACCCCTTTGGCCAAGTCGTAAAATCTAGCGTCAGCTTGCCCGCTGGGGAGATCGATGTGACGCCTTATTGCCAGTTAAAACCACCATGCAAGTTTAATGGCGGTTGCTTTTACATTCAAACTATCCACCGTTAAGACTAGCATCTCCTTCAGAATTCCTTGTTAAGTTAATGCCGTAAGCCGGAGGTATTTTTCTTCATACATATGTATAAGGTTCAGTGAAGTCTTCATTAGTGAAGTCTATTGCTCTAAACCGCTGACATACTAGGTACCCCACAGCGTCCTCCACATGAACCCCGATTTATTAATTGTCAAGATGATAATCACAGAAATTTAATAAAAGTCTTGTTTTTGATTTAAAGAGGACAATAATTGCTAACTACTGCGAATTTCTATAATGTTTAACAGATATACGTAATCTACACCCCAGGTTCGATGTTCCTTGCCAAATCTGTACAGGTTGTTAACTTACATACCGAGGAGCCCCCCCCCCCCCAGTGGCACAGCGGTATGTCTGCAGACTTACAACGCTAGAATCCGGGTTTCGATACCCGTGGTGGGCAGAGTACAGATAGCCCATTGTGTATCTTTGTGCTTAATGACAAACAAACAAACAAAACATACCGAGGAAATTACTATTACTTGTTCCAGAGTGATATATTAAACTGCTTTTAATTTATTAAAACTTG
>NW_013667796.1:185773-187089 GCF_000517525.1 Limulus polyphemus | reverse complement strand
CCCCCCCCCCCCCACGTGGCACAGCGGTATGTCTGCAGACTTACAACGCTAGAATCCGGGTTTCGATACCCGTGGTGGGCAGAGTACAGATAGCCCATTGTGTATCTTTGTGCTTAATGACAAACAAACAAACAAAACATACCGAGGAAATTACTATTACTTGTTCCAGAGTGATATATTAAACTGCTTTTAATTTATTAAAACTTGTTCAACTAGTTGATATAAAAAAAACTTTACTAAGACCAATTCAATGGATAGTAATTCCATACTTATTTAGTATGATTTCGCTGTATGCAAAATATTATGCTAAGTATTGAAATTACAACGTCCAACGCTTTGAAAACCATCCTGAACGAAAGAACTCCTGTATATTAGTATGTGACAGACAAAAGATACATCTGACATGCTATTTCTGCAAATCTTTGATTTGAAAATTGTGGTGGACTAATTAGAAGGAATGTGAAAATAATCTGTATTATAGCGTGATTGTGTAGCTTTATGCTTAATTACCAACAAATGAAAATATTTCATGATAAAAAGGGTGCAAGTCGGGCAAATTTTACCGCACTTTCAGATCCACTCCCCCCTTTTTTGTTGCTGGTAATGAATGTTAAAGTTTTTCCAGCATCACAGGCTTTTCAAAAATAAATTTGTAGATTTAATACTTAGTTCTATAATTTGGTTCGTGTTCGCACACACGCACGAATGATTTAAACATTTTTGTTCGGACTCTTTTAGTGTACGGTTTTCAAGTGATCGAGAGTTTAACTAAACTAACTTCATTTTTATTTATATATGATATGAGGAGAGTTCCTTACATGGAAGAATTCACATGCCTACATATCAAATGCAAAGAGAAAAGTGTTTGTTACCAGTTTTGATTCGAAATTATTTTGTTGAAGGCTTTTTAAAACGTTCATTCATAGGCGGCCGACAAGATGGCGTCGGGATGAACAAAAACTGGACGTGTGTTGTTGTCATTTACTCTTTTTTTATTTTTTTGTCACAGCTGGCCAGTGGTATTACTCTTTGCTGTAAGTTGCAATTTATATTTACTTGCATATATTAAAGAACAACTTTTCCAAGTATTATTGAGGGCACATGCGTGTGGTATAACCACCAACGAAGGCATGATAAATTTATTTCTCCATGCTTGGGGCTTTGGAAGTTGTAGAAATCATAGACGTTGGAAATGAGGCCTTAACGTAACCAAATCAACCGTAAGCACATTATGGTTGTTCATAAATATATAATTATGGAAACAAAAAACATATATGTAACGAGCCTGTTCAATTATTTTCTCGTTGTAAACGTAT
>NW_013667796.1:163705-185763 GCF_000517525.1 Limulus polyphemus | reverse complement strand
TAGCCTGATGGATAAAAGATATTGTAAGTATGATGGGTATATATATATATATATATATATATATATATATAGAGAGAGAGAGAGAGAGATGTCTATAATGTCGTAGATAATTTCGTAGACCAAAGGTGGTGGTGTAATTTGAAGCAAGGACAAGTACAAGTTGTGGAGAACATCTTAGCTTTAGTTGACGTTTTGATATAATGTAGGCTTATATTAGTGTTCTTTTAAATGACTGGGTATCCACCTAGTGGTGAATGCCATATGTTTTTTCTAACATGGAAAAAAATGTTTTAGGCATAGGCGGGGCTCATTTTTGGGAACTTTCAAAGAAACGGTATTTATCAAATAATATGTTAAAATATATTTAATTACTTTCACACAGTTTACTGATTCTCATCGTATAGAGAATTTTGTAGTAAAACTAGCGAAAACAAGTTTCGTAGGAACGATGAACTTAAGGAATGACAACTTTTTTTTGTTTTTTTGGAAACTTCGATATTTGTGCTAAAATTCTTCAGAATTTTTTTGAATATTTATCATTGATATATTTTAAAAATATAAAAAGAAAACCAAAACAAAATACTTAACATGGACCTTAAACTTCGATTTATCTAAATTATCTAGCATAACGATTGCTATTTTTTCTTAGTATATACAGAAA
Organism: Limulus polyphemus; assembly: GCF_000517525.1. Classification (NCBI taxonomy): domain Eukaryota; kingdom Metazoa; phylum Arthropoda; class Merostomata; order Xiphosura; family Limulidae; genus Limulus; species Limulus polyphemus. The sequence continues at coordinate 185,102 of NW_013667796.1, read as the reverse complement.
AGTGTGTAGTATTCAGAATATCGTCATAAAGTGTTTTGTCATTTACAAATGGGTTATTTCGGATTTAAATGTTGTTTATTAATTGACATAAAAAATATTCAATATTTTATCTTGTGTCAAGTGAAATGAAATAAGCATGAAGTGACACACAACTATAAAATGTGACGAAATTAACACGTGTGTGTGACTTGCTATATGCGTCATTTTTAGCCGCGGCATAACCTCTCGTAAAATAGCTCTGAGTTTTTGTTTGTTTGTTTTTTTAAGTAAAAATTTTTAGCTCATATTTTCGTTATCTCTTGACCGATTTGAGATCTAATTACAGTTTTGGACTCAGGAGTTCAAACTGTTTCGATTTATATATTTGACCACACCCAAGGTCTCGTAGATTAATTTACACTAATCCTGCTTAAAAGAATTTCAATTTGAGCGTAGGCTGGTAGAGATCCTGATGAGTAATAAAATCGAATCGGATATACGCGCGCCGCACGCTTAGTTTTGCTGGCGCAAAAAAATATAGCTGGTAAAAAGGGGAAAAAAAGGTCTCGTAGATTACTTTACTCAAATCCTGCCTAAAAGAATTTCAAGTGCCGCAGCTATTGAAGATTCCCCCATTGATCTTTTATATTAGAAGCAGGAAATTTTTAGTGTAGCACTATAGCTTCAACTGTTATGGTCTGAAATTGAGAGAATATTTGAATTTTAAAAAGTGTAATTTCACCGAAAGAGGGCCGAAGGCCGCCTAGAGGGGTCATCTGTTTTAACCACTATACAGTAGTGTGTTTAGTCGACATAAAATGACGTCATATAAGGGACGCTTAACGTTGCAATTTAAACTGTCGTGACGTCAGTAAAACGTGCGCATGCCATGAGTCACGAGAAGAATTATGCACCCTGTAGGTTACAATACAGCATGACATGTAAACTTCAAAAACAAGAAATAAGAAATATTTGCTACTCTTGATTTCGGTTTTATTTACTCTTGAAACAGAACACTTTCGGGGACCTTGAGGAAGTACATCTAGTATAACATTATATCTCGCGATAATGTAAGTTGAGAGAAAGTAAGATGATAATTTACCAAGAAACGTGTAACAGTCGATGAAAGATGCAAGTGATGTTAAAGCAGTGATCAATAAAATTCATGAAGAATTAAGAACCTATAATTGTAGGAAATAGAAAAACTATGAACACATAATTGAACAAAGAAGTAAATAATACTTTCCACAAGTATTTATTCCGTTTCCATTAATACAATATAGTTATTTCAAGGACGTTCATCAACCTTGGAACCTTTTGGACGTTCGTTACGAGCATGGAAAACCATGACAAACTTTCATCTAACAGTAGTTGAAGTTTTGGTTGAAATAGTGGCTTTACACGTAACTTACAAGTTGTATGTTAATAAACAGATTATTGGTGATGACAGAAGAGTATAGTAACACGAGCATTCCATCTTTTTCAAAAGGCTGGTTCTTACTAGACAAAAACATTCTTTTTTCTTGACACGATTTCTTATTCATGTTTAACTTGGTGAATTTCATGTTTGATGCATAGTTATTTACTATTGCTGGCCTTCCCACACCTAACCCACTAGTTATAAATATGCCAAAACCATGTAGAAAAGGCTGTTTAAATTAATGAAGTGTCCCTCAGTGTTGACACAAACTCGGTGATTAAAATGTGGTTGCCATTAGCAGATGTTATACTTGGTGGGGGTGGAAGTGAAGATTTATAGTTGAAAGCCTAAGTTAATTAATCAGAGTGGTGTCTTTTATTAACTTCATAAACTAGATGTCTAGCTAGAGAAGACAAGAATCCTCAGATCTTCTTTTCTGTTCGTCTGGGCTACCTAGTGGCTCAGCAATAAATTTACAGGCTTACGACGCTAAAAACGGGGTTTCGATACCCGTGGTGGGCAGAGCACAGATAGCCCATTGTGTAGCTTTGCGCTTAACAACAAAAATATTAGCGTGGAAGAAGCTTCAATCTGTTTTTATATAATCTTTTGTACAGAAACATGACTGTATATTACAGTAGTTAAGTAGTTGATATAATTAATATTTTTAAAAATCTCACTGAAAAACTTATTCCAACAACAGTCAGATCGAACACTTTCAACAAGGTAACTTACATGCTGAACGAACACTTTCAAAATAACATTTTGTTAGCGTCCAGCTCTTTTGGGTCAATTCAGATACTGCTGTGATGTGGATCTACTTCCAATTCTGTATAATTAACACGTTGCACTAGTCTCGATTAGTCTTGTGACATCGTATATTTAATGCAGTTTTTTACTGTTTTGTCAGTCTGTTTTATTATCGGTAGTTTTATCTTACGAAATATATTTGCTCATGATCTAAACATATCTAACGCTAATGACCAGCAAATTAGTCTTACAGCTCGAAATCCTTGCTGCGAGCTGATATAAACGTGTATGCTTAGGCCTAACTGGAAAGCTTAATATTCTTAAAATTTCTAGGAAAGTCTAGAAAGTTGTGTGTAAATAGAATCTGCACAATTTTTTTACCTTGCAGTACTTCTTCATTGTTATTTTCCTTCGTAATGTAATACGTTCCAAAATTTTATTATATTCAAACAGAAAATTAATTAGTTAGGTTACGTAAGAGCAAGATTATATTAAAGTAAGTATTTAGGGTAAAAATACGTCCTGGTAGTTGCACGTGACCGTAAAATGACATCATCATCTTCATATAAGAATAGTGAGTTGGGACAAGTAATTTGTTTGTATAACCATGGTATTCAATACTCTGGAAAGGGTTTTGAAAAGCACAACAACAAAAGATAACAAGTTATTGACTAAACTTGTCATTCTTTCCAAATGAAGATGACGTAATTTTACGGTTAGGTGTAACTACCATGACATGTCGCTCTTATGTAACCAAAATGGTTCAATTTACGTTTGAATATCTTGGTAAAAGTTTGAAACGTATTAAATTACGACAATAAAGATATTTTCGACGTTTCAGACTTGTTCTTCACTTACAGCTTTAAGACCGTGGGTGAAAAGCCTCACTATTTACCCTAGGCGTACCAAAGGAAGATAGTCCCGCAATGTAGTTAGTAAGAAACCAGTAGGTTGGTTAACCTTGAAGTAGACACCTGTGGCCCATTTAGTACTGCCCACGTCCGATAAGTGAGACTTGAAATGGCTCAGGGTCGTCGGAGAAAGTGTATATAATGGCTGGTAAGCCTAACAGTCAGTTGGAAGCAAATATTATCGTTTTACGTTGATCGCTTACTAACACTGATGAAGACAGTCAACATCGGGTTCAGTTATTGAGAAACAAATGGGAAGATTTATTTAATAAATTACTCCCAAATATGTAGCAAAATGTATAAGTGTTTTACAACCGTGTGTATTCCTCAAGATAATGATTTTATGAATTGGTACTAGCATGAATGATAATTTAATCATATATAAATATCTACAATTTTTACTAATTATGCAGTAGAAACATTGATATTCAATTGAACACACATGCGAAGTTTGAGATTAAAATATATGAATTCTATTACTGTTTGGAAGTTCTCATAACAAAATAACCCGTACTTGAATAACTGTATGAAATAGTGAAAATTAACGTTACTGACCTATTATAGTAAGTTCAAGTGTGCATTTATATGTATACCAATTATGTTGCTTTGCACATGTCATCGCTTTTTCAAGGACTCTGGAACTGCTTTTCAACGTGTAATGACCCTTAACAATAACATTCCGTTAATGTATGGCTTATCAAATGATTTGTGGGAACAAGACCCACCCCAGCTGAAAGGTACAGTTTCGTACTAATATCTGCTGCCACGTAAGCTCGGCTTGGTCGAAAGAGCGAATGAGGCTGTCCAGAAACGAGAGTATAAACGCGGGTAAATAAACATCTAAACCAAACAGATTACTCATCTAAAGTTATATATATATTTGTGTGTGTGTGTGACATTCCTTACTGTAGATATAAGCGGTTGAGAAAGATGACATTACTGCTAATAATAATAATAATTACAAAAAAACTCTTAACCGGTATGTATATGAGATTTCTTACCTAAAGTGACCAACTTTTTACATTAGTCTAACATGACTGTCAGGTTAACAAACACTGAATATTGAATGTAGCTAGGCACCTACACAGCCTAAATAATTACATAAAGGTGGGCGTATAAATAAACATTACACGAGAGACACTCCTATTTCTACTATATCTGTTTCTGCATTTCGAGTGAAGTGTTTTGTACTTGAAATCACGTGTAAATATAAACTTTCTGTTGTTGTTGTTTAAGTGAGAACATGAAAATGGTTATAATCGTGAGAGGTAAGATACGCTTGTCATTTGGAACTAGACGTTTTAGGTTGTAACCATTACTATTCAGTTTTAGTATACACAGAATCTGAAACTCTAATCCAAGATTTATGGCGCTAATGTTTACACTTGGATATGTCTACTTTTACAAAGAGAGACAAAACTTTTTGCAGAGAAGAATAAACCCAGCGGTACAAATCCTAAACACTACACTCTACAGCCAATCAGCATCGAAAATGACGGTAATTTGTCTTTCCTATTTTATGTTATTGAAATTAATAATAGCCGAAAGTATTTATATATTATTACATAATGCTCTTAACAAATATATGATTTCACCATTTATTTTCTAATTTAATCTTGTCTAGTAACATTAAATGTTATTACGAAATGTTGGACAAGCTGATGATTAAATCAGGGGAAAAAATATTTCCTGTTTGATTATCTGAACACTGCACGTTTCTAAAGAGTATTAAAAATCAATTTTAAAGTGTAAATAGAAATACGTCCTAAAATAAAATGTTTTTGTTTAAAAAAAATTCGCCAAACCTGATTGGCACTTGGATATCGGTAAAACACACATACACACTCCAGACTCCTCTGACCAGCCCTAATATTATCTTTCTTAGAAACCTGGGGATCAGAAACTGATCCACTGTATCCGTTTAATGTACCAGACTTTTAACAATCAATGTGAATGAGTAACATTTAATACCTGCACCCGAGATATTTAATGTTTGCTATAAAAAGACAAGCTTCACCACAAAATGGATCTCCATTTAGATCTAAGTGAGTCAAAAGTGTCTGTAATTAAAACCATGAAACTGTCTTTAATTTTTCCTAGCCAATCTTAAAACAATTTAACTAATTTAATTGAACATAAAGGACCGCATTCTTTTTCAATGCCATTTCATTAGCCATCAAGTTTGTCAATGTCTGAAAATTATTATAATGTAGTTGCGAGTAAAACCTGTTATGTGCTTCGCTCCTTTCTAGTGTGCTTTTATATGCGCGTATAATCTAATCATGCGACCTTGCAAAGATTAAAGCACATTATTTTTAATTTTTTTGGAATATACTTATGAAATCGTGACTGGTATTTTTCATGAGAATTGATTGATTATTAAACTATTTTGCTTGACTTTTTTATATCCAATTTATGACCCATAGTGATTATGATTTGGACTTTAGAGTTTTCTGAATACTTCAATCTTTTTACATTAATCATTATACATGTTTTCAAGTACCTGACCTTGTTCAAGTAACAGAAATAAAGTTTTTTTTATGTCATTAAAGAACTTGACATGTTGAGACAGTTCGACTAGCTAGCTAGCTTCTTTTGTTTAAGCAAACGCATTTTTATCCTTGTCACGTGATCGTTTACGTCTCACCTGCCACTAACACATCGACCATAGACAGACAAGACAGCACAGCAACTCACTTGCGTGCAATTTCTTTGACATATGAGCTTTCAATTGACATCCTTTAACTTGGATTATTATTCCCTGTTACCATAGGGAGTCCACACTTGTACTTGTCTCCAGTTTTTAGCGAAGGTTGAAAAGATCCGGTGTCATTTATTTCGGTGTCAGTATTTTCGTTAACAAAAGAAGAAAAAAAAAAGGCAAATCTGAAGGAGGTTTCGAATTTCTGATATTATAAAACATTATTAATATAATCTACAATTGAAGCTACGGACTTCTAAAGTTAAGTCATAAATACTATAATATGTTCTAGGTCACTTGATTTTGCTCTTATTTTTTAGTTTTCAGTTTGTTATTTATTCTATACATTTGCTTGTACACTATCGTGGCGCCACCAGTGGCTCAACATACTTTTTTGAGAGTTCTCTAAATCTGTAAACTTGTTTGTTAAGTATTTCTTGGCTTTACAAGATTACTTTAATATTGATTTGGATCTACATTTTTATGCCTACAGAATTTTAAAGCAGTATGTGGGGGGGGGGGGACAGAAACACTGCAACATTGCACTCTTTCATAACTCGAAAATAACATATCTTTATTTAAAAATAAAGATTCATCACTTATTATTGAGTTATGCCGGTTTGAGAAATTCGCCCATTATCTACATCACTCACTAGACGAGGCAACTCGACTGTGCTGCTTGTAGTGGTGAGCTGTATGTAAGGTGTTCTTAGTTGTCTTTTATTCACTACATGACATTCAATGAATATGTAGTATTGATGGAATTGTTGTATTCTTCTGAAGTACTTAGCAGATAAGCTGTTAGTTGTGCTAAAAATAAGTAAGAAAACTAATCTATTATTCAATTCAGTTTGAACGATCTCTAGTACTTCAGATAAGAAGAGGGGGTGAGTGCATGTACCATTAGTACTGTAACTAGCGATTTGTATTATTTTATGTATAGCTATAAAATATTTACCACCTTTTATTTTTATTTTTTTGGTTAAAAAAAAAAGGTATATCTGACTTACAGTGATGGAACAATAACTATTTATTATTTTCGTTTTTCTTTTCTATTCCAGATGCTCAGCTTGGTTGTGTGGAGTTACGATCCAAGCGATATTTTTCCGACGGATATTGCACTTCTATTAGGCCCATCACAGAGGTAGTGTGCTCCGGCATCTGTCTGCCTGTCCGTTATCTTACTTGGTATCATTTATTCTTGAAGCAGGTTCCTCGAAAGAAAGACATAGAATGGCGTTGTATTGAGGATGGAGTCCGTCGGAAGAGAGTCCGGTTGGTTTGCCGAAATGGCGAGCGCCGGAAATACAAAATCAAGGTCGTCACATCCTGTAAATGTGTAAGAAGAAAACGTGGAAGGAACAAGAAGTCCTTGAAAAACGAAAAACAGTGAAGTCAAGTAGTATTTTTATGCAACAGATGGGAAAATAGTGGTAACTTAAATCTTGTTGTCTCATCAGTATATGTTTTGTGTAATGTGCCAATTGTGTACTTGTGTAATTTTGCGAGAATAAAATTACATGGAAATTAGTTACCAACTAACTTCAGAAGTGGGACTGCTGTCATATGGATCTATTTAAGTGGAGAAACAATTAAAGAATGAAAGACTGGAAGAAATTTAAACTATGGAGAGAAGAAAAGAGGCAATTCTGGATGATGGATGGAACGAGACTAAATATATGGTAATTGAGGGATGTTATGAAGAGTTGAAAAAGAAGTGTTAAGAAACAAACATAACTAAATAAGCATTTCAGATAGTTTTGCAAAAGAAAACTGACGCCAGAATTGAAGTTATTATTCTATCTTGTCACCAAGATCTTGCTGAGGCTACAACAACTTCCCAGTTGATTATATGTACATCTTAAACTGTGTACAAATTACAAATTGAAAACAGTTCGTAATGTAACAAACATCTTGATGGTTTTATGTTAGCTGTGTAAGTGGTTGTTTTTTTGTTGTTGTTTTGTTTTATATTCACATGCTTGTATTTCTGTATTACTTAAGTTCAAAATTGTGCTATTCCCAGAAAAAGTTCCTTTTAAGTGGTTTTACCGTGGAAGAAAATGAGCTTTCGCCAAAATTACTCCCGGAGACTCTGGGATGAAAGATATACAGATAGCACTTGCTAAACATTGTGCTTCTAGAAAATATTCATTACAAGTATTTATTAAAGTGAGAAATCAAAATTAGTGTTTTAAAGAGTGCGATAATTATCTTGTAAAACATTTTTGTTTTATAACTGGGAATACCAGTGGAAAAGGAATTTTGTTACAATTTGTAATTAAACGGTCTTGTCATTAATTTGTACAGAAAATTAAACTTTCTGTGAATTTCGGAGGCTAATGGGGGGGGGGGTGATGTAATATATCAATGCACATTTAAAAAAGAAAAGTCTAAAAAATATCTTTCACCATTTTTAAACTAAATTACCAGTTTACATGCTGAATCGACACCTGTTGAGGCGGCATTTTGTTTCGTTCATTGAACCAATCATGCAGTTTCGAAACCAATTTACCCCATTTCCCGCACACTTATTGCCATTTTAGCATTGTGTTTCTTAGTGAATTTAAATCAAGAAACTTGTATAATATAAAGAATTTCCGGCTGTTAGTGTGATTTACTTATATTTGTTTATCGCTACGAGAAACATAACACACGAAAGAAGAAAAAAAAAGGAAAATAAGAGCAAAATCTTGAAGACACGAGCGTCACAATATCCATTGTGTGCAGGTTTATATTGTCAATAATAATGATGTGGTTGGTTTTTAACTTAAAGAATTAAAACTGTATATTTATCACAGAAAAAATATAAGCCTAAAAATTCTTTCAGAAACAATGGAGCTTACGCCTAACGTTTTGCATTAATGACAGCTTGTATTTGGTGGTGAAAGGTGATTTGATATTGCCTGTTGTGGTAATAGGAATGAGTCCATAGCTAGCTATTTTTATCTGCAGATTCATTAGGAATTTTTCTCCAATTACTCCTAAAGTACACTTGGTGGACAAGATCGTTTAGTATTGATTAATTACTCTGATACAAAATTCATGATTGAAATGTTACAACAAATAAATCTACCCTAGTGGCGCAGCGGTAAGTCTGAAGGCTTATGAAGCTAAAAATAGGGTTTCTGTACCTGTGGTGGGCACAATACAGATAATCCATTGTGTAGCTTTGCGCTTAACAACAAATAAACAAATCTAGTCTGTTGATACCGAGTTCTCGAACACTGACATCTCCACTTAAAGTTTGTCAGACATAGTCTTAACCTTATATAAAATTGGTTTAAAACAACTTCTATAAATAAGTTGAAACATTGTGATCAATAAGGTATGACTTAAAATTGTGTTGAAATACGCACCCAATTAGTTCAAGAAATGCTGTGGGCAAGATCTCGTGAAATAACACTGACGTTACGATTTGGGTTTCTCCTGTGTCAGGGTACGAGTTTTAATTATGCACATAACTACCAAACATTTTGTAGATTACCTTGTGAGCTATCTTTAGAATGTTTTTGACCTATTACATATAACGAATGATTTCCATAGCAATCCCAGTCTATCTATACAAATTGAATAAAATCGTACAGATTGTTATTTACACACACACACACACACTGAATAAAACAACACCCCTGTCTGCCCTGTTGGTCGGAAATAATATATCATTAAACTAGAAACAAAATTTGACAATAAAAGCATTTTTTGTATTAATATATTTTTCCTCTTTGTTTTAATTAACCTTTGAAGCTAATCATGTACAATAACGAAGATATCAGTATGGTTTCATAAAAGTTATTAATTGACTTGGTTTCAGTCATCCATTTTGATTTTGCTAGCTTCGAGAGAAGGAACTTTTTAAGCAATAATAATATTTAATTACTTAGTACAATGCCTTTGACTGAATTAGAAATAATTATGATTATGCTTAAGAGACCTCTAAAGTACACTAGAGTTACTAGACAATTATTAATTTTGAACTAAAATTATCACTATACAACCTACAAATAAATAAGTAGTATAATTTAAATTGTCGTGGTTATATTATTGATTTTACATTAAATATATCTTAATGTTTTCACTTTCAGAAAGAAATCAGTTGTTCATTCATGCGAGAGGAAATTTCAAACTCCTAGAAAAAGTCATTTACAGTTATAAAAGTCTCGGACTTGTTTAAGAGTCCTTCCCCAAACGAATTTTCAAGTGGATCACTAAATTAATAAAGCATTTTCATTACTTAACATGCAGGTGGAGAGTTCTATATCAGTGTTTTCATGTTAAGCAAATGAGGGAATATTTTGTGAAAACTGAGTAGCAATCAGTAGAATAAATAATGAATCATTTGCTTGATAGTTAGTTAAACTATTAAGAAGTATGAATATTTTCTATATTTTACAATGTCTGCTTGCTTAATTAAATATTTTCTGTGTATCTGTGCATACCGCATGATTTGACAATAAAGAATAGATAAGACAGTCAGATTTCTGTGTAATTCCGGTATATTTTTATTTTGCTATTGTTGTACATTTTGACAAACCCCCCTACTATTATGTGTTAAGTTATGACTAACTCTTCGTAATTTTTTTATACGTCTTTCCTGGGTTTTACGTTATTTATATACGGCTCTTGTGACAACATTTCGCATGGTCAATTAAGGAAAAATAATGACAAACAGAAGTAGTTTTTTCATAATTAACCTTGAGACGCAGCTAGGCTATACTTCTGAAGGGAAGTTTAAGATTTATTCTCATACTAATAGTTTGCACAACGAGACTTCTTTTGTACATTCGACCCTAAAGGATGAGACTGTAAGAATAAATAACAGGATTATAATTAATACTTATTGTTTGTAGCTGAGGACAATATACGTATTTCATGCCAACGACATTTTTTTTTTTTTAGTCTGTAAATTATGTAGTTAAGTATATGTTACATAACTTACTTTGACTCTACCCTTTCTTTCAAGTTCAAGAATTGGGGGTAAAAAATCAGAAGCGCCATCTTCTGTTTATTACTTAATACCAAGAAAGCATAAATCAAGGAAACTTTATACATGTCTCGCATCTTTCTGCAGCACCATATTTTTGATGTATAGCTTTATATAAAAGATCAAGCCATTAATATAGCTGGAAATAATTGCCAAATAGAATTACTCCATGAAAAGTATACTCTTGTGTATACGTTTTTAAATCATGTTTCAAAGAATTGTCAGATAAAACGAATGGTTTAATGATGATGATTAAATCCAAAACAGAAAAATCTAAATTAGTCAACTATTCAAATATACAAACTTACCATAAGTGAACAAAGCTACATAAGGACTGAAATTACTAACTATTGCATCACCAAATTCTATGAAATAATAAACTTTAAAGATAAATAATACATATATTCTGGATTTTTTTTTAATCGTCAGTTTAGAGAAAATCGTTGTTTAGGAGCTTTATACTGAACATTTATTGATTGATAGTCGTGAATATTTTTATCTAACAATTTTCCACGCTTCAGCTCCTTAATGCTGCTTATAGAAAACCACGTGGCACCGACAGTTACAATATGCCCACGTAGTTACGAATTTCTGCCAACATTTCTTAATGTATAATGATGAAGTCAAAGTTCCGTCGCTATGGCAATATGTGTTTTTGTGGACTGGTCTCTTCTACCCCCGCTGGTGTTTTGCATATTCGTACAAAAGTATTATTCATGTTTGGTAATGAATTATATATATATTGTTTATGCGTATATAGACATGAAACATTTTAAACAATTAGCAACTGAGATATTTTGAGCACTTGACACACAACTGTTACTTAGTAGACAACGTGAACGTTTTTTAATAAATGACGTTGGGACATGGGCGCCCGCAGGAAGGAGCAAGGGGGTCACTTGACCCCCCCCTGAATTTTTCAAAAAGAAAAAATATTACTAGATATGTAAAATTATTATTCTACGTTATTGAAAAATCATAAGGTATTTGTATTTCGATTTCATACATTTTTTCAAACTTGAGTTACTTGACCCCCTCCCCCCCTTAATTTTTTCTTGGTTGGTACAGATTTGTAAACACAAGATGCCGTGGGAGGTTTTAAATAACGGATAGACTCTGGTGATTTTTTTTTAAACACAAAAATCCGTAAGAGATTTTGTACGTAGAACGTTCTTATTACAGTACCTTCTCTGTGTTCTTGGTAAAGATTTGATCATAATAATCTATATCGTTTCCAAGTGTTAAATATTTTTTATAGGATGAACTATTATTTTCCTTACTCTAGGGATGTTTTTATACATTTGTGTCGGATTACGTAGAAATAATCATTGTAATAAATATCTGATAATTCTCACTTTTAATTAAACTTTTCCAGTAATTCAAGTGAGGCGAACATACACTTATTTTAAACTGGAAAATGTACTGAAACAAATGTTTTCGTAACTTTGAATCTCGTTTTCAGTCCTAAAATAATGATGTTTATCGAAAATAAATTACTGCAATTGATTTTTTTTTCTAAAATATTCACGTAACGATATTGGTTAAAACTTGTACGAGTTTTTATTTCTTTCTGCAAGGAATATAGTAACAAACAACTGACATCCCCCGGTGGGACAGTGGTAAGTCTTCGGATTTACAACGCTAAAATCAGGAGTTCTATTCCCCTCGGTGGACACAGCAGATAGCCCAATGTGGCTTTATTATAAGGAAACACAAAACAACTGACATTCAGTCGCATACGTTTTACAGTATGAATGAAATGAGACACATAAATGCAACGTAGTTAGGAATAGTGTAAATATGTAAACAAATCGCATTTGAAGTTTCTCAGGCAATTGGATTATTTCGACGGTAAACATGATAAGCAAACCAAGTAGAAAATAAATTGCAAACTGTAGTTCTATAAATGATACCGATATCTGGGAATTTATTAAACGTATAACAATTCAGAACTCGTGATATTAAAAAGAAAATTCTATTCATTTGATTGTCATAAAATGTTTGTACATTGGCCACCATCCATCGTTACTGCCTTGTACGATTTAAAAGGTTGATTTGAGGCTAATAAAGTTAGTAGTGGCGCTCATAACTAGGATTCTTGCAGGCTGAAAATAAGTAATGGCGCCTCATAATTAAAATTCCTGAGGGCTGAAAATAAGTAATGGCGCCTCATAATTAAAATTCCTGCGGGCTAGGAAGCTGTTCCTGATATGGATTTATAATTATACATGTGTATAGCACGTGCAATTTCTGTCTGGAAATCAAAGCTTATAGTTTTAATGATTGAACAAAAAATACCGCCTATCATCCAAACGGTGTAAAGTTTCTTGACACAGGATCGTTCTAACTTAATATTTAGGGACTGTCTGTTAAATTCACAAATTAACCAAGTTTATTTTTCCATGTACAGGGTGGTTCAAAACTATCCTTCCTATTTAAAGATTTAATAATTAAGGAAATACAACCATGCAGTTTTCAACATATTGTAGCCCAATTCAAACAGTGTTTATTGACATGAAAGAGGAATCCTAGGTGTGCACCATTAGTGGCTCTCAGCACGTCTAACCTATATTCGATTTCAGTCCACGTTCGCTGCAACATGGCCACAGTTACAGTGGTGATGACGTCCAATATCATGGTCTTAGCTCCGTGATATTTGCTATAGGTGTGCGATACACGATATCCTTAACATAACCCTATACTTCTTTCCTGTACGGGCGTCTGTAATTACGCTGCACCACAGTCACTGGCTTGGTCTCTGCAAGCCAAACGACACACTGAGACTTTTCTTGCACGGTTGCCATTTTAAGGAGTAACATTACTCACTAGAGTGAAAATAAAAACATGACGATAAAACTGTTTGAGTTGGGCTACAAGATTTTGAAAACTGGATGGTAGTATTTCCTTGGTTATTTAATTATTAAGTTTTAAAATAGGAAAGATGATTTTGGACCACATTGTATCATTTTCAAAGTTTTTTTCAAACATAGAAAAAGTTGGTTAGATATTCAGTGTTGAATACAAATTAGGAAAGAACTGTGTGAGATTATTATGTTTTATAAATTTCATTTACATGTTTTAAATGAATTTGAATAAAAGTACCTAATATTAGTAACAATGTGAGAAGCATTACATATACACGTATGTTTGTTTATCAAGTTCAATAAGGTTGGATAACGTATTCATTTTCATGCGATTTATATACATATATTTGTAGGTCAACAAACCGTTTATTTTAAAACCCACTATTACTGAAAGACCTCTCATTTTCTCCTTTGATATTTGTACAGTCGTGCAGGAGGGTGTATAATTACACGTGTTTTAAAAGTCGACTTGCTCCACACAACACCAGCAATTTCATCCCTTCACTTGCGTCACACCGTTAAATAATGATATATGTTTATATAAAGACACTGGTGCTAATATTAGTTTTATCTGACCAGAAAAAGACCACACCTTAACAAATTAAGCTATTGATAATGTGACAAAAGCTACAAGATCTAAGGTCACTATAAAAATCAAGCTTTATCCAACTGGCCTGTTATAATCAGTGTGCTGATTATAGGGGGTTTGGTTCATGCAGGTGTGACTGTGATAACTAGTTTGAGCTATGATTTCTAGAATAAACATGCCAGGTTTTCTGTTAAGATTAATTGTTACCGTCTCAAGTTGAACACTTAGTTAAACTGAACTTCCGTTACGAAAGAATAGAATAAAATATTCACGTGATCTACACAGTGTTAAAATTACTAGCTACAAACCGGCCAATCTTGAACGCTTAAACTGAGATCATTCTCACTAACCAACCATACGGGCACACAGTGGAAGGAAAATATGTGAGATGTGTTATGTCATCGTCAATCGACTTCAAAGCACATGCTCAAAATGAATAGAATTTTGGTGTCTAAAATTTTTTCCTAACTAGAAAAAATCCAGATAGCATAAATTTGAAATTATCACAATTATAAGCAAATAAAATCACAAATAACAAGATAAGTACACTTTTATCTAACCATAAGAGCAATAAGATTTATTTAATATTTGACAGGAATTCTGTTTTTTTTATTTTTTTAATTATGGGATTGTGATGTTGAATCTATGTGACAAGGTTTATTTATTAACTACATGTAGCTTAACTGGAAATAAAGCACGTAAAGACTGCATATTATAAACCTACTTATTTTGACGTGAATGAGTTGTAAATAAATGCTTTAAGAATCTAAAATGGATTTTTTGCAAAGCTTTTGTCGCTTTTTAAATGGAGGAAAGTAAATTTACAGCTAATCTCTGTATTCGAAAAGAAGCCAAACAACAATCTCAATCCCGTGAGTTTGACACAATGGTTTTAATTATTCTCGATTTCATTAAGTTTTCCAATGGAGTCTCTGTTAACCTTTGCAAACAACACATCAATTGTCCCAGTAATTATAGACCCATTAGTCTTGCATTAGTTGTTGTAAATATTTTGGAAAGTCTGTTAAAAGATGCTTTGCAAAGTCATTTAACAAATTTTAAAATTTTATTGGATAGTCAACATTGTTTCACTAAGGGAAGATCTTGCCTTACAAATCTTTTAACATTCTTTAAAAAGGGTTACTGCTTATGTAAAGGAGGGTAAGGGTGTAGATTTGGTGTATATGGACTTTCAAAAAGCATTTGACAAGGTGCCACATAAAAGGCTTGTAAGAAAAATGGGTCTATAGGTGTGGTGGATAAGTTAGCAAATTGGATAGAAGTGTGGCTGGATGGAAGAAAGCAGAGGGTTGTTACAAATGGAGTTCAGTCAAACTAGATTAATGTCACAAGTGGGATACCTCAGGCCTTAGTCTTAAGACCTTTGCTCTTTTTGATTTACATCAATGACATAGATGAAGAGATAGTCAATAAATTACTGAAATTTGCAGATGATATTAAGGTCTTGGGTGTTGCTAGCTGTGAAGAGGATGCTCCTGATTTACAAAAGGATTTAGATCATTTAGTGAGTTGCGCAAATAAATGGCAGATGGGTTTTAATTATAGCAGATGCAAAATAATGCATGTGGGTTATCATAATTTGAATTATAAGTATAATTTGGTTGGAAATAACCTTAAGAGTGTTATGAAGGAAAGGGATCTTGGTGTAATAGTCGACCAGTCTCTAAAGCCATCCAAGCAGTGTGCTGTTGCTAGTGGTAGGGCAAGTATGATTTTAGGTTGTATCTATATAAATATTGAATACAAGTCTCAAGAGGTTATACTTTCATTGTACAGGTCAATGGTTAGGCCGCATTTGGAATATTGTGTTCAGTCTTGGGCTCTTTACCTTAGGAAGAACATTAAATTGTCGGAAAGGGTTCAGAGATGTGTTACTAGAATGGTGCCTGGGATGGAGGGGTTGTCATACGACGAGAGGCTGAAATCTCTCAAATTGATTTCTCTTGAAAAAAGAAGAGTTAAGATTGTAAAGGGGGTTGATGGTGTTCATGCATCATCTTTTTCATTATTTAACAGTGAGAATAGTAGGACTAGGAAACACAAATATAAATTTTTGCAAGGTAGGAGTCACCTTCAGCTAAGACAGTTTCATTTTTCTAACAGAGTGGTTGGTCTTTGGAATGGGTTGCTTTCATATGTTGTAGAGACAGTAATTTTAAGTGAGTTTAAGAAAAAGCTTGATAAGTATATGAATGAAAATGGCTGGGTTGAAATTATTTTATTTTTTAAATCATTTTAATTTAGTTTTGAGGATGGAATAGCCGAAATGGACCAATAGGTCCCATGTTGTCCCAAAATATTATGTTATGGTATGTTAAAACATAGCTTTTAAAGTTTAAGTTTAAAGCCATTCTTGATCTTTGTGTTTCTAAATAACTGTAACTTCAAGAATTTTATCAGAATGACATTATTCAGTTTGGAATATTGAAATATCACAGTGTTATACCTGGTATCTAAAAGAAAAAATTAAGATGGTGAATAATGGCACAGTAAATGTGGAAAGATCAACAATAGTCTTAACCTTGTGATTTCTGGTAAGTTGCATACTGTTTGGTTATTAACCTGGTGAATTCTGGTAAGTTTAATACTGTTTGGTTATTAACATGGAGAATTCTGGTAAGTTGCATACTGTTTGGTTATTAACCTGGTGAATTCTGGTAAGTTTAATACTGTTTGGTTATTAACATGGAGAATTCTGGTAAGTTGCATACTGTTTGGTTATTAACCTGGTGAATTCTGGTAAGTTTAATACTGTTTGGTTATTAACACGGTGAATTTTGGTATGTCGCATACAGTTTGGTTATTAACCTGGTGAATTCTGGTAAGTTTTACACTGTTTGGTTATTAACATGGTGAATTCTGGAAAGTTGCATATTTTTTGACTTTGTACTGTCAGTTTTGGTTTGTGTTTTAGTGAATGTTCCTAAGAAGCTGTAAAGCAAAACGTTGAGTGTCTAATTAAAAACCAACAATTATGTATGGGTGTTATAAGGTTGTTTATTTCTAGTATTAATATGTCTTCTATACGCCAATAGGCACTACAGAAATTAAATACAATTAACCTTGTAAAATCTTGGCGTAGCACTGTTGTTATTCCTGATTTTTGTAAATAACACATATTTAACCTTGCATATTTTAGCGCATTTCATTTTTTGTTATTTTCTGTATCGACAAATGACAGAATTAACTTAAATTTGTGAATTTTAATACAGAAGCTTAATGTTTAAAATTTTACTACATTGACTTTAATGTTGTTTTATTTTACATAATATTTTTAGTCTTGTGAAATTTGACACAGTCGTGTTAATCTTGTAAATTTCGAAACAGCAGGCTACATCAATCTTGAAAACTCTGAAATAGTAGTTTAAGATTTGTGAATCTTGACACAATGTTTTCATTTTATGAAATGTTGACACAGTTTTAATCTTGTTAAATTTGTTACAATGGTATTATCAAAATTAGTTCGTTAAAACATCATAATAAATTACCTTCACTGAACATATAATCCCTTTAGAATATCAATGTTAATGTCAATAAGTAATGATAACTTCTTTTTGTATCAAAATAGAACAATACTTAGAAGATGGATATGTGACCTTGGTGTTGTGAATAATATTAGTAAAATGTTTTTTTATATATAAATATTTAATTCCTTTTACAACATACGCCCAACCTCTATATAACTTCAAATGATTCCTACTTGAAGCAAAAGTAACAATTAGAAAACGAAATTGTCTCGAAGCTTCGTTTACACTGTGGTGAGATCGTGCATAAAATAAAAATGCTTTTGAATATTACATTAAATATAAAAAGCACCAAAGATTTGGGCATTTGATAATAATTTTCGTTATACAGTGATATGATATTGATTTTACGGTTCTCATTATTGCTTGTAAGAAAAGTTTGCACAACGAACTTTGGCAGAGAAGTTGTATGTGTAATTTAAAAATAGAACAAAAAACTTCAACCTCAGAAAGTCGGTGAATCGTGGTTATCCAAACTTATACTTGTAACATCCACTATTTTAAATTGAAGTGTTAAAGCTTTCTAGGGTCTGAATTAATAAACGTAACTGCTGTTCGATACTTCACACATTATAATATCGTAACTTAAATTTGTCCCGTTGCGTCATTAGAGGAGAACGTTTCAAGGAAGTGCAATTCAAAATGATATATGACGTGTTTTTTAGGGGGAGGGGGCGGGAGGATTTAACTCACTTCAGTTAGTTTTTATGTTCATCACCTTTTTTTTTCTGAGAAGTGGATCCTTAATGCACATTTCGAGTGTTTGAATGAGAAATCCTTGTTACTTCCTAAACAGGGGGAGAAAATATTTAGCGACATTAAACAAATTTCCAAGACAAATTTATAAACAATGTTTGTTGTGTATGTCGGCGGTTTTTTCTATTATTAGAATAACTGCAAGGCTGTTTCATTTTTATTTTTACAGTTTTTATACATCTTCGTTTGGTCGTGTCACAAATATCTGTCAATGTTGTTTGTCTAGTAAAATGTTTTGATTCCTTTAATTAAGGTCGTTAATGAATAGCAGATTTGTGTACACTTTCAGTATCTGACACTTGAGGTAATTTATTTGAGTAAATAACGGAATTCATGAGGGTTTACGTTTTGAGGATGTTATGTAATAAACACAGCACAGAGAGTAAGCAGACTGACTTCCTGTCCCCCAGTGGCACAACAGTATGTCTGCGGACTTACAACGCTAGAAACTGGGTTTCGATACCCGTGGTGGGCAGAGCACAGATAGCTCATTATGTAGCTTTGTGCTTACCTTCAAACAAACAAACTTACTTCCTACTCGGCTCCCTAGTGACTCAGCAGTAAGTCTGAAGGCTTATAATGCTAAACACTACGTTTCGATACCTGTGGTTGGCACAGACAGATAGCCAATTGTGTTACATTGTGCTTAACAACAACAACAACAACAACTTTCTAACTTAACAACAGTATGTTAATTATTTTAAATGAAGAAAATGTAAGAACACATATCCTAAAACAAGAGACAAAATCGTACACTCAAGTAAATATTAAACCAACATTACTGGTTATATAAATAAAATAAATTTTTGTTTTGAGGTACTAGTTTATGTAAGGTATATTGTCGTGAAAAAAATACAACCAATAAACTTTTCAGTAGTTTTTTTTTAAACCAAATATTATATTAATTAGATTATACGGTTAAATGTTTGAGTGCTTGATTTTTCTAAGGGAAATAACGTTTCGATTCATTTTGTCACTAAAACCTAATCACATCAAACATACGTTATATTCGATATTCTAACTAGATATCAGTAAAGTTATAAATTCAGTTATATTTTCTTCACTTAGAAATGTACTCATAGAAGTAACAGAATAAAACATTCCAAAATTTTCATTAGCTGGTGAACTTAATATTAGTTGCTATTTCAGCCTGTTGAAACACAGGTTGAACAGCCACACCTCTAAGCTACAGACAGGCATATCCATTCCTAATTTATAACTATTTAGCAATGAGAAGGCAACCAGTCAGCAGCACCCGCCGCCTACACGGCTACTCTTAACCGATTGAATGTCATTTAAAATGAGAGTGCGTGATCAGCAGCATGTCTCGGGCTCCAACCTTAGACCTGATTCTGGTTAGTTAATCATCAAACCAGGCTCCCTCTAATATTATTGTATAAACAAATTGTAGTAAATCATAATGAATTTGTTCTGAGGATCGCGGGTTCGAATCTCCGTCCCACCAAATATGCTCGCCCTTTCATCCTTGGGGGCGTTATATGTGACGGTCAATCCCACTATTCTTTAATAAAAGTGTAGCCAAAGAGTTAGCGGTGGGTAGTAATGACTAGCTGCCTTCCCTCTAGTCTTATACTGCTAAATTAGGGACGGCTAGCGCAGATAGCCCTCGTGTAGCTTTGCGTGAAATTCATAAAACAAACAAAAATAATGATTTTTATAGGCTATAGACTAATCCAGATAATATTATCATTTTCCTTTCTTTGTTAGATCTAAG
The DNA here is from genome assembly GCF_000517525.1 of Limulus polyphemus. NCBI lineage: Eukaryota > Metazoa > Arthropoda > Merostomata > Xiphosura > Limulidae > Limulus > Limulus polyphemus. The sequence continues at coordinate 164,868 of NW_013667796.1, read as the reverse complement.
TTTTGAGGTAATTAACTGACCGTCAAAGCATTTATGCATCTAACGTTAACTTCAACATTACTTTCTGAAAATAACATCGCATCATTAACGTTTATCAGAGCTTTGTTGGAATGCTAATGTACATTTGAGTTGGAGCTTTAATTTTCTAGTGTTTGTCACTGTGAATAGAGCTTCCGAGAAAAACTCATTTCATAATCAATTACACTTTTAAAAAGTAAACTGTCCTGCCTTAACTGTGGCTTAGCCTACTTTGTTAAATATTAATATTGTATCCTATCATCTTATTGCTTTCAAAATATAGCATAACTAACTCGGTTAATGTTGTAAACTCCCATAAGATAAATTTGCATTCTTCTTTTCTGAAGATAAAAAAATGAGTTATGAGATCTTAACCTATTTCCATCATTTAATCCTTCCATCCACAAACCATCCTAATGGCCCTTCTCTGAACTTTTTCTAATTTATCTCTTTTTACTATTAGTAGCAGAACGCCATCTCTATGGTTTGAGTGACTTATCCATTATTATGCCATGATACTTTTCTTCAGTCATGCTACTGAGTTGGTTTACATCTATATTTAACGCCTGACTTAAGTTATGATGGCCCAAATACATTATCGTGCTCTTTATATAATTAAAGACCGTTTGCCAAATATTTGTCCAACTAACCAATTAATCCAAGTAACCCAACATCTTTAATACAGCTAGAAATACCCAAGAGTTTAATCTCATTAGTAAAATATACTAATTATGTCCCTATCAATATCATTAATCTAAATAAGAAAAATCAAAGACACAAGCGCTGACCCCTCAGAAACTCCACTAATAACAAGGACCAAGTTTGATTGAATTTCATTAATAAACATTTTTGATTTATAAAATCCAACGGCTGTGCTATCCAACTTATTAGTATCCCCAAACCCGCCAATATTTTTTCTTAGCTAATACTTTGTGTAGCTCTTTTCTTCTTTTTTGAAACTCCAAGTACAACAAATCCACCCCTTTCCATCATCTAGAATCTAGATAACATGTAAAAAGTTAACGGAGTAGCAACAGAAAACTTCCCTTTCCATTAAGTAACGTTTGGAGTCATGAGCTAGAATAACAAAGAAAATTTTAACCTAACCCAAATTTTCTGGTGAAATATTAGGTCGTCAAGAAATT
>NW_013667796.1:157688-162730 GCF_000517525.1 Limulus polyphemus | reverse complement strand
GAGGGAAGGCAGCTAGTCATCACCACCCACCGCCAACTCTTGGGCTACTCTTTTACCGACGAATAGTGGAATTGACCGTCACCACCTGGCCATGCCGGGCCGCCTAATAATGACAGTTGTAATGAAATTGAAAAATTATGCAACGAAATTAAAGAGGTGAAGGACTATAATATGTGGAGCAGAATATTAACGGATTAAATGAGATTAAGAATAATATATCGAATGTAGTATAAATAGGTTCAAAAATACGAAGCACAATAATATGTTTAGTAAAGGTTGATAGGCTTAAAGATACGAAACACTATAATATGTGTAGGTAGGTTGTGATATGAAACAGTTTTGTGAGCTAGATGATATTGCATTAATAATAGAAAAACAAGCAAATCATAATCGAATGGGCCCGGCATGGCCAGGTGGTTAGGGCGCTCGACTCGCAATCTGAGGGTCGCGGGTTGGAATCCCCGTCACACCAAACATGCTCGCCCTTTCAGCTGTGGGGGCGTTATAATGTGACGGTCAATCCCACTTTTCGTTGGTAAAAGAGTAGCCCAAGAGTTGGCGGTGGGTGGTGATGACTAGCTGCCTTCCCTCTAGTCTTACACTGCTAAATTAGGGACGGCTAGCGCAGATAGCCCTCGTGTAGCTTTGCGCGAAATTCAAAACAAACAAACGAACAAACATAATCGAACAATACATAATACACGAAGTTGAGATGCTTTGCAACAGTTGAAACACTTTAATAAGAAGCGACACCATGATATTTAGGAGGAATTACTGTTCTTCTGTAAGAGATAAGTCTGACAAAGCCCTCCCCCTCTCCATTTTATCCATTGATTTAGCATCAGTACAAAATTTGAAACTGGTCCAGCTTCAGTGAACGCGTGCATGCCTTCTGTTTGTTTAGAATATAAGTTATAAACCACTTCAATGCCAACAATACAGAAGCGACAGTACTGAAGATTAATGTCGAGTTCTAGTTCTATATAGGATAATAAAAACTGGTTCGTCTCCACGGTGAGCAACAGCTCTATGCAAATTCATTAAACCTTACAGCCGTAAGTAAAAACAAAATTAAAACTTCCGGAGACAAACTTTAGGCTTTACAGACTCAGTAGTGTTTTAGCAGATTCTTTAGCAAGGTAATAAATGTTAATGTATTTAAAATAACGCTAGAAATTTACAGGATTTTCACTTCAAGACTTGGAAACATTGTATCGTTCTAGACTGATAAGTTGCCTATCAAGGTACTATGATATTATATTTGCTACCTGATCCTGATGTTTGACTAAACTGTTTTAATTCTTCAACTCCTCACTGATAAGCAGCATTTAATACAGTGTATTTCACAATTATCTAATAATAAATGCATATGCTAGAGATGCTGCTCTATGACTTTCAACACTCGAATAGCAACTAACGTTTAAGTACTTCTGATGCAAAAGTGTCTGTAGTATTCAATCGCAAGACAACAAGTGTTTAATACTGAGTACTTCCTCATGCCAGAGTATATCTAGTATTTTATCTTTTAACACAATAACTGTTTAACACTGAGAATTTTCTGATGCCAGAGTGTCTCTAGTATTTCATCGCTTAAGACAACTAATGTTTTACACTGAATTACTTCCTGATGCTGGAGTGTCTCCAGTATTCTATCGCTGAAGACAACAACTAATGTTGAACGCTAAGTAATTTCTTATACTGAAACTGGGAGTCAGAGTGTTCCTAGTACCTTTGTGCTGGTAAAACCAAACTTATAATACCAAGAACATTCTCCCACTGAAGAAGTGAACTGGAACATCTCTGGTATTCGACATTTTTGTAACATGTAATGTTTAATATTAGAAAATACTTTAGCGGAATACCGTTGTGCTGAAAGTATGAGCAAGATTAAGCCAAGTGTTTTTATGACGATCAATGTCGGATGTTTATTAATGTTGACGACGACTATTACTGATTAATCCTTCAACACTTAAGTAGAACACAATATTTCAAATTAATTGCCTTTAATTATTCAGCACTTATGCTACGAGTAGCTTATAATGTACTTTTTTGATGACGTTAAACAGATCACCTCTTTCTGATTTTCTCTCTCACTATAAAGTGTTTTTTCTCAGTTTTTTAATGTAATACCGCTACAATATTTACCACACCTGTGCCTACACCTAAAACAGTTGTTCTTGAGGAGCGATTATAGTGATGTTTCGGTTAAATTGTTTCATTTGTTATAGTCATTGTCATTTTGGGTTTATGGTGAAAATTAACAACATTTCAGAATATGCACTTGAATGACTTGAATAACATTGTCATAGATTAGGCCTACACCACTAACAATTAATATCCTGATATTGTCATAGATTAGGCCTACACCACTAACAATTATTTTCCTGGTATTGTCATAGATTAGGCCTACACCACTAACAATTATTTTCCTGATATTGTCATAGATTAGGCCTACACCACTAACAATTATTTTCCAGATATTATCATAGATTAGGCCCTTATCACTAACACTTATTTTTCTATATCTCTCCATTGATGTATTATTTGTCAATGGACTTCTGAATTACCCGGAATATGTCTAGAAATACACATTGACGACTTTATTATATAGAAGTATCCGTATATATTGCGTACTAGCAAATCAACTTGATTGCTGTTTACCTATTTTCGCATATCTGTAATTTAGAAAGCGAGTTTCAACCTTAAATCCATTTGACTATGAACATACTTACGTAAATAGTGATTTCATGAATCCTTTGGTTACTACAACATATTAAAATCGAGAAATTATAAATATAGTACACCTTATACATTATTCATTCACTGCTATTCCTATTTTTTGTTAAGGGGTGTTCCTGTAATAGCACTGTTTTTAAATAAACAATTTTAAGGTGTTGTCTTGATCGATACTAGGTTTTCATGTGAGATTATAAGTCAGTGCCGTGTTATATAAGAGGGAAGGGTGTGAAGTCACCTGTATTAACAAAAGACAAAGGAAGGTGATCTATAATATCAAATTCATTCACTTTCTTCTCAGTTTTGTTAATTTTTTGCATTCCCTCACTTCCTTTGCTTTAATGCCTTTTAACCTAATACTAAAGCTTTACTGGTTCACATCTTTTTTGTGTTACTAGGCGTAGTTTGGTGAATGATATTAGCGCTTACAAGAAAGGGCAATACGTGACCTATTCTTGATTTCGGTTTTAATGTTTCGGAAATTAAGTTCTATTTTAAACTTAAAGTAGATAAATATATCTAGTTTAAATAAATAAACTTTTGTGCAAATAGAATGGTAGACCTATGTTTGGCTATGAACATTATTGTGACTGTTATTTCAAAGGTGCTGGTTAGACGCCAAGTTCATAGTTTTATACTCAACTATTTACTTAAATAATTTAATAAAACTTTGCTTCTCCCAACTCTTTGTGATTGTTTGTAATTTTTTTATAAATATTGCCTATAAACACACTGTAATCCTAAGAACCCACGTTGAAGCTGTGGTGATCGAATATCAATCGTTGTCATGGTTAGTAAACTTTACGATCTCTTAAGTTTAATCATTAATCAGAAACTATTTTTTCATATAGTTAAAAACATAAGGTTAGAACATTATTCAAAAGTCACAATGCAATATCATCACGCTTAATACACACCAATCCGTTTGGAGACCAAATACAAATAAAAAACACCATATATTATATTCCCTGTGAATATGGATTCCAATACAAAGAGACCAACAAAGGCTACGTTTCAGGTGTATAGTAGACATAAGAGCAGGTTTAACAGATTAATATCTAGTTATAAAAATATGTATATAAAAATACATTAGTTGCTAATTAATAATTAGATTAAGGTGACCGTAAAGGCTATTGAATATTATTCGTTAAATTAAAAAAAAACACTTAAGGTCAACAGGATAAAGTTAACACAATAGCCCGAACTCTTTCAGGAAGTGGTCATTCCTTCGTCAGGGGTAAATATTTCCTCAATCGTAATATTGTTTTCAGCGAATTACAAAATATAGAGTGAAACCAAAGTCCGATATAGCAAACTCAACAACTGGTTTAGTAACTGGAAGTTAGGAGTTTTAGAATAAATTAATAAACAAAATAATCCAACTTAATCCAAATACTCCATCTCTTGAGGATGTGTAAGCAACGATATCAAGAGTTTGCTTTGTTTGTTCAGAAAATTATTTTTAAATTCAGTTGAACGTGAGTTCAAAAAATAAGCCTAGTGCCACAAATTGTGTTAGAGATAATTTTTAACGTATACTAAAACATGAACACAATCTACCGAATATCATTTAAACTTATAAGAATAAAAATATGGTTTCGATTATATTCAGTACTTTAATTTAATCCCATTGAGTAAATGAGAGATACAAAGGCGCTGTCACAATTCTACTTATTAGAATATATTTTTATGGTTCCGATGATAATTATTATGTTGATGATAACATAATGTAGATGAACATTTGAAAGATAGCAATGTTCATAGTAATCATGGACTTTTACAAATCTCTAACAATTTCCACTGATAAACGTCCCAACCTTTTCTTTCGTACATTAAAATCGAAAAAAATGTTCTTTGAAAAAAAAAAGAGAAAATTATTAACAGAGTTTTTACCAACACACTAGATATCTCCCGGTGGGACAGCAGCACGTTTACGCTAAAATCCGGGATTCGATTCCCCGCGGTGGACACAGTGGATAGTCCAGTGTGGCTTTGCTCTGAAACAAACAGACACATCAGACGAAATTAAAATTAAAGCAGGAAAGATTAAAATAATTTCGAAAAAAGGTTTGAAATCTGCCTTTTTTATGTTTATACATTGTCTAGTATCTTTGTCAGTGACTAGATTGTATCGAAGCGTGAAAAAGGCAAATTTTGTAACTACTTGGTCTTAATGATATTTTAAACTTGATTTTGTCAAGTGTATCAGTAAAAAGGCTGTTAGTGTTATTTACCCAGACTTTTAAATTTTTCCTTTATATTTAAGAGTCAATTATATATATATATATATATATATATATATATAC
>NW_013667796.1:156094-157043 GCF_000517525.1 Limulus polyphemus | reverse complement strand
TATATATATATATATATATATATATATATATACAACTTCGGAAAGGTTTTAATGGATCATAAAAGGCACGCGAACATAGAACGAGGACTGTTTGGATGAGCAAGAACTTATTATTTAATGTATACTTGACACTATCAATCTGATCAACTATTACAGAAAATGTGCATAGTTTATCTTATGGCCACAGAAGTTCATTTATAATAAACATCTTGTCAGTATTTTTGCCTAAACTCGATTATTAGCGAATGATAGAGACCGTACATCCTATATATTTGTTGTAAAAATCCACTTTATCAAATCGCTCATCGCTGTCGCAAAGCGCTCTCTGAACCCTAAAGGTCAACAACCTTCTAGCATCCCACCCATCATTCTGTCCTGTTTATCTAATTTATGCAAACTCTTACACTCGTCGCCAGCGACAAACAGTGTGGTCTCGAGGCTGTGTTATAGATTAACTATGAGCTAATCCTGCTTTATTCATAACTCTACATGGGCCTACTGGCAATCTTTACTTTGGCAGAACTAATTAACTTGTTTGGGGAATGACCGAGTGAAACTAAAGCAAGAAATTTAATGTAATGAGAGAAAGAACGAATTAATTGATCTCGGTCTAGATGTACTACAAGAGGAGTGATTCTTCGAATGCTTACTCATGCGACCGATATAATGTATTGAGTGTTATTAACCTCAAATTCAGATGACGAGTCCATTCCATGGTGTGCATGCATAACGACGAATATCTACCAGATTCTGCGTAAACATGCACGAACACTAAATAAAATTTCACGGAGTCATAATTATCTAACGGTTTTACTCACATGTAAATTACATAAATCGAGCAGATACAAAACAGAAATGCTTATTTGTAATAGATATTCTTTGTTTCTTTGTCGTTTCTGAAGACTGAATCACTTTTTATTTGAGCCGAGATTACAAATATATATATATA
>NW_013667796.1:149006-155094 GCF_000517525.1 Limulus polyphemus | reverse complement strand
ATTTGAGCCGAGATTACAAATATATATATATATATATTAGTTTCGCTACAGAAATACGCAAAGAAAAGACATTGTGTGGCTTACGTTAAGAAAAACAAACACTTCAGATAAACACCAAATGATTAAACTCCACAGTAATCAAAATTTGAAAGAATTGATCACCTGATCAGTAGAGGTATATAACAGAAAACTAAGATATATTAATATTCAATGATAATTTTCAAAACTAATAAATACCTAAGTAGACCAGTTTTTCTACAAGAAGATTTATTCTGATATTTCTTAATATATATATAAGACCGTATATCGCGAAATGTATATTGGGCAAATATACATGCAGAATTAGCAAAGGATTTGGCCAAATTTATGTAATAACCCATTTTATCGTAGGTAAAAATAAACTTAGTTCAATCCTATATGTATAATAACCTGCTTTCAGTGCTACTGTAGCGCCACCACCGACACAGGCAGGATATTAACAATGATTGTGTAGTTTAGATTTAGTTCAACACGCAGCCTACCGCAGGATAATTTAATTAGTGTAAAATCTGGTGCGGGTTAAGAAAGAAAGTTCTATTAGATGAAAACTATTGTAGAAAATACTTAAATTAATATATTGACTCAAACTATGTTTGTCATTGATTTTAACGTACTCATTTTGTGTCGATTTTGAATTGATATTAAGGTCAAGTATAATATTAGGAGAACGATTGAAACAGATGTTATACAAACTTTATGTAATAGTCTGTTGAAACAAAGAGTGCAAACAGAGTACACCAAATATTCAGAAAATGTATCCTATTTCAACGTTTTGGTGATCCTTATGGAACATTTTCTTGAATCAACTATACTATTTGAATACTTCAAGAGGGATAAGTTTTGTTTTGCTAACTTCTATATTAAGTTGACTAATATCGTTATCAGCTAAGACGATAAAGACAATTTTGTTTTGTCTTGTGTGTTCATATCGTATTATTTTATTATTAGTACATTTTATTGTTATGCTCTTATTCTGATGCAAGGAAAAATAATGGATAACACATCAGTCTTTCCGCCAAAAAGACCCAGGATAGAACCAGGCCACTGTCACAAACACACTTCAACAGATTAGCAGTCGAAACAGAAGATATAAAGTAGTTAATAATTAGTATTTAGTAAGATAATAATAACTAATTAATAATTAGCGACTTAGTGATCATATAGGCTACTAATCGTAACAACGATACAGAGATTTAGGTGATCGTATAGTTTACTAACCGTGACAACGATACAGAGATTTAGGTGATCGTATAGTTTACTAACCGTGACAACGATACAGAGATTTAGGTGATCGTACAGGTTACTAACAGTGACAACAATGCTTACTGGTAATTTAAGCCAAAGTAATTAGAAAGTTGACCTTTCCAGGTTGTTGGCCCAACTTTCCTATAGACATATCAGAAACTATGAAGAAGAAAGATACAGGGAATAACTGCTGATTTTCTCTTCTGAGGAACTACAGGCCAGCATTGTTTCAGAAGCTATTTCATTGGTTCCAACAGATTAGCCGCTGACCATCATTAACATAAGCAATCCTGTTATCACCATGATCATGGTGGCCAATATCGATGGATAAACCTCAACAATTGGTAGAGTGCCTCGAGGAGGGTTGAACAGTTTGGTGTATACCAAAGACAGATTGTGGATGTACCTGTCTTAATAAAAAAAATGAGCGAACAGTCCCTAACTTGTTTAAATCAGATTGTGGATGTACCTATCTTAATAAAAGATGAGCAAACAGTCCCTAACTTGTTTAAATCAGATTGTGGATTCACCTATCTTAATAAAAGATGAGCGAACAGTCCCTAACTTGTTTAAATCAGATTGTGGATGTACCTATCTTAATAAAAGATGAGCGAACAGTCCCTAACTTGTTTAAATCAGATTGTGGATGTACCTATCTTAATAAAAGATGAGCGGACAGTCCCTAACTTGTTTAAATCAGATTGTGGATGTACCTGTCTTTATAAAAGATGAGCGAACAGTCTCTAATATGTTTAAATCCTCATAAAACTGTAGGGCATGCTGCTGGAACAATAGCATCATATCTGACCACTTCATCGCCACAGCATGAAACTGGCCTTGCAGGACCCAGCAACCCAAGACTCTGTCGAAGTCACTACCATCGAAGATCCTAATGGGTTTCAAACTGAATAACATGAGAACTGGTATTACTACTATTAAGTCCAATCTACTCATTGGATAGAGGCCTTTATCGTCTTTCTTCGTGAAGAGGGCTATCATAGAAGTCAAGACCAAGATGTGTCTCCTGTAATGACTCTCTGAAGAACTAATAGCTACTTTCAGTATTCTAAATAATTTATTAACTTGTATTGTATGTTACTAGGTTTTATTTTGCTGTTATTTGCTTTGCTTTCAAGTTTAAGTTGTTGTTGTTGTTTTCCATGGAGCTTTAGTTGTATTATTTACTGTCGATTTGTTTACTCTATTAAGTTCCACCTATGATTATCTAGCTGATTTGTGGGAATATATTCAATTATTACTTTTTATTTTACTTTATTATAAAATTTTATGTTTTGATCTGGTGTAAAGTTTTATCATGTTCGTTTTACTGCTTTGGATGATGTTGATATCATGGATTATTTTGAATTGTATTTTGAATTTTGCTATTGTATCTTATGCTGTTTGTAAACGAATATTTTATTGTATTTCTCACTATGTAAGGGTTTGGTGTATTACTTTTGTTTTAGCATTTATGTTCTTTGATTGTATTCTGATTTTTACATAAAGATGCATATTAGAAAAATGTAATGGTGAACTAAGAAAATATCTTCAAAGATACAGAAGAAAACATCTGCGTAAGTTCATATCATTTGTAATAAATGCCATCAATAGTATTATTAGTCCAAATGCTGTGTGTCTAGATTACAGTATATATGATAGAGTGATCCAAACTACACTTCTCCTCCACATTTCACATCTGGTACATCCTCGAGGAAACTAAATTGTAAGAGCCCTAATAATTTATGACTGAACATTTAATAAATGGATAATAGACAAGCCAAATATGTTATGCATCCAAAACATATTCAGCTGACTATTGTAGCACTCGAAGCATAAACCAAAGTATTTGTTTCGAATAGTATTGTTATCCCTGTTGGAATTTGGTGCTGCAAAGAGTAGCACATCTATACCATCTTGGCATTGCCGCTTGTGTCGCGCAGGCGCGAGAGTAATGATGTTCCTGGGATTCAAAAGGCAGAAGGAACTCCGACCTACAAGACCAGTTTCCATATATGAAGGTATTCGGGATGCTGCGATATCCATCGATAACACTTTGGATGACTCAACAATGGGATACGATATATACAAATAAAGGAATTCACAAAAGTGAATAGAAAAAAATAACACACATCGTTTCGGCTATAAATACGCATATTTGTATAACACACCGTTTCGGCTATAAATACGCATAGTTGTATACCTGAAGTTGTTAGACGACCGAAAAATAAGATGTATAAGATAGAAGAAAGCAGTATACTCGTTATCAATGCCTATTCTTAGGTGTGATAACAGTTTTTAATTTAAATGTACATTTTCTTCTTAGAATGAAATATATGAGCTTTTTATTCTTCTGTATATTTCAATGATATTACGAATTTTTGTGTTTTATGATACAAATTGTACTGATAATATAATAAAATTATTACTTCCGTTGCAACCGTTTACATTATTCTGAATAAATTATATAATGATAATCTTGTTTCGAGGATCTATATATTTATCGATGTTGTTTCTCATCTTCGTCTCTCTCTCTCTCTATATATATATATATATATATATACTTATAATTCTGCATAGATAAATACTTTCGTATATGTTATTCAATCGGTTGTAAAATATCTTAGAAATAATAGCTAATTTGTGTGACAGTTCCTGAGGTATATAATGACAAGCACTGCATTGCATCTTTGGTTGTATATGTTAAAGTCCCACGTGACGAATCTCTATAAATCAAAATTATTGCGGAGAGAAATGAAGACTTGTTTTGTAAGCTGAACATTCAATGTGGCTTCATAAAGTTGTTCTACGAACAGAGTAAATTGTAAAGGAATGAACAGTTTTTCAAGTGTTTCTACGCTTTCTTAATCTCATGCCTTTTGCACTGCATATTAATAATATTCTACTTTTGTTTCTTAGGCGTGTATTTTGGTTTTCTAATATGAAGGGTAGATCCTACAATTTCAGGAGGGCGTAGAAACTCAAAAATACGAGTTTTGGACAAACAACGTTTAATATTATCCGCCTAGAAAATGTTGATATAATGGTGTAAAATGATGCTTATATCGTGATCAAAATGACACCATTAAATTACACAACATTAACTATCTGGTTGGGGATTTTATCATAGATTATTAATTCCACATACATTCGTATCAAAACAATGTTTATATGATTTAGTTTATTTAGCGATACCTTAAATAGAGTCGAAAGTTTCCTTTTGTGGAAAACTTGTGAGCCTAAAATACTTGGAGTATTAAACACTATAAAACAAAACCAAAAACCTCTTATTGTACAAGACACGTGTACAGCAGTCAGGTTATTTATTATGTAACTGTGGTTTTGAGCAGTCACCACGTCTCGTGCTTTAACTGGCTCAGTGTATGGCCAATCACCTATGTTCTTTTGAAAAATTAAAAAAACAAGAGCAGATAACACAAATCCAGTCTTGAGAACTACACCGCTTTTCGATAGGATAATTCATATCCAATTCTCTGGTAGCCTGAGGTAACCAGCATTCTTTAATGATAGTGCTATTTTTTAACATTTTTGTCAGCATACATGTCTTCTATGTGTATATATACTATTTTGGGTTGACTTTTGTTTTTTGTTTTTTTGTAATTAAGCACAAAGCTACACAATGGGCTATCTGTGCTCTGCCCACCACGGGTATCGAAACCCGGTCTCTAGCGTTGTAAATCCGCAGACATACATTTTGGGTTGATCCTTGCATGTGTTAAAGAAGAAAATATTCAGAATCGCCCTGTTTCCTGTTCCTTAACTCAGAATACTAAACAATTAGCTTAACAATGGATATAATATATAAATTAACCCTTACTTTATAGTAATAGAAGCTTGTCTAAGTTGGCATTTTCAATAGTTACAATATTTACTGTGTTAATGGAAAAACGACTATGAAAATATTTTCCATTAACTGTTTAAAACAATCTGTAGAATGTACAATAGTAAGAGCAGATTTCGCATTTAGCAGAAAAGTGGGGGAAATATTTATTTGTTCATATAAAAACGATGTCATCAGTCAAATTTTATATTATTAGTTTCCAAATCCAGATGCCAAATTTTAAAGCTAGCTTTTAGGTTAAGAAAAAATACTTGGTAAATGAACTTTCTTGCAGTTAAGTTCTTATAGGTGAATTGTATGTCACTTACAGGCCCAACTTATGAATGGTTTTGTGTTTTTGTTTTCGGATACTCGTGTAAAGCTACTCGAAAGCTATCAGTCCATAATGGACTAGAAGGAAGACAATTAGTCAACAGCATCCACCGTCAACTTTTTGGCTACTCTCCCCTGACCAAATAATGAGATTTGATTCTTGTAACGCACCCATGACACCATAGTCAGGCACGCTAGATGTTAAGCCTCGCTCGGCTCACGAAGGTTCTTTTGTCTTTGTATATAAAAAATGACAACCATTGTTTTATTGGTTAACACGTAAAATAGGTTGACTGGCTTTCAGTGACTTGTAACATAAATTTATAATTAAGTTAGCTATGTATGGCATTGCTCAAGAATCTTATTTTTTGTTTTCTATATGCAAGAACAGTATATAAATCCATGACATGTTTTCAGGGCTTCTCTAGTCAGGTCGCTTTCTCCTTCCAGGTATGGGTTGACAAGTAAACGACACATACGCTTTTTGTCTGTACACATAACTGAGTTTAAGACAGTTATTATTCATATTGGCGTTTGTCTTTTAGAGATTTCCAATTCATTTAACATTATGACAATATCAGAATTTAAGATATATTATTTGTCAATTGTCAAAATAAAAGGTTTTTACTTGTA
>NW_013667796.1:116734-148006 GCF_000517525.1 Limulus polyphemus | reverse complement strand
CCACTTAAAAACTTTTCCAACCTATTCATACCTCGAGTGTTACTCTTTAAAATATCTGGTAATTTAACCGTATTTCTTAAGCCTTCAGGAACTAAAGCGGTGGATGACGTCGGTCTCGAAGAGGAGGGCTACCGTAGTATTGTAGATGACAGTGACCAGGGAGATGCAGAAAGAGTACGCTGTGAATGTGGCTAAATGAACATTTTGAGTATAATTTGATCGGTTCTTATCGGAAAATGATTGTTAGTCAATTAAATTATTATAAATTTGGATTATTTGAATATTATTAACATAAAATTGATTTGGAATTAGAGTAGAATAGGAATAAGGAAAACTACAATTAGGACACTGTCCTTTTCAGGGCTGGGATCTATAGATCCTATTTAGATGTTGATTTGGATGGGGGAGAACCGGAGTGCCCGGAGAAAACCCACTTTCAGTGAGCAGGCGCCAAATAATCTACCTGGCCAGTGCCAGAGAGGCTGTAAAGGTAAAGCGTGTTAGTAAAACATCAATGATAGAAGATGTGGTTTTTCCTTGTAAATAGATGGTAAATGAAAAGCTTATCGTTTTGTATGTTGGTCTATTTGTTTAATTAAATTAGCGGGAGAAAGATATTTTTGCCATGTGGCTGGGGCAGTGTAGAGATTAGGAGAAATTCTTGGGCTGGAGGATTTCGTTTTGTTGTTTTATAATAATAGTTTTCGGCTAATTTAATTTATTTTTCTTTGAAGGGTGGGATATCGTAGAATCTGCTTAAATATTCTTGGGGTGTATAGGTCGGAAGTCTATAAGCATTTTAATAGTATTGTCCTGAAATGATTGAATTTTATTTGATAAAGTAATTGACATGTTCCGGCGTTGCCGTATTCGAAAAGTAGTCTAATATAGGTTTTATAAATGGATATTCAATACAATTAACGTTAATAACAACGAGATAAAAAACTCTATCAAGAACAACAAAACAACTGTGAAAAACCTATGCCAATCACTGGAAAAAGTTAACAAACATTAACAGTAATCTCAGAATATAATAGCGAAAATGTTGAGGAATAAAATTATATGATGGAGATAAAGGTCGGAGTTTATTTGCATTAATAAATATGTCTAGTAAAATAATAGTTTCTTCGGCGTCGACCTGCTTTATCGTAACGCAAGTATGTTTTCCTACAACACTCGTTAAAACTTACAAGGACTAAAGCACAGCTAAAGTTTCTTCTAGATTGTAGAAGATACGCTTTAGTTCCAGAAGGGCTGTTTATTTATCGTTGAATTTATCACTAACAAGCCATAGACATCTATTGTAGAAGAATCCTAAGCCCAACAACATAGTGTATATATTTATAATATGAAGAAATATAAGTAAAAACCTTTTTATTTTGACAATTGGCAAAAAGAAGAATATATATTTTAAATTCCAACAGACATAATATTCTGTTTGTTTGTTGTTTCACAGTTCCTCTTAGTTTGTTCTTTAAGGATTCTAAACCAGAATTGCAGAATTGAATGAAATGTCTCCTGGAGTAATGACTTGGAAAAACAAGATATCAAAATTGATTTAAAATACGTCATCAACTGTTAAATTATGAGAAATATTAAAGGAAGCACTTTCAATTATGCGAAATATATTTTTAAAATTTTTTATCTCGAATGGATTATTAATTTTTAAAGCTTCCGATATCGTAACTGATTTCTCTCTTTCTGAATACACTCACCCAAAACAGCCTTATATTACTTGAAATGTATTTATATATATTAACCTCTTGTGTTTAGCCAGCGGCTTCATCACTGATACTCTCTATAGAAACACAAAACAAAGTATGTAGAACTAGGTATAGTTATTAAGCTCATCTTTCCCCATTAATGAACTGCTTTTCACGCTTTCCTCCACTACTTAAAGCTGGGAAGGTACTGTACTTAGGTTAAATCTATAAAGTCGGATAGACAACCAGAAGCGGTCAAAAACGTTTGTTTCGCTTCACCCCGTACGCGGAATTAGGTTTGGTGATTAGAGGCTAGTGATTTACAAAAGATATGTAGTAGAACGTGAATGAAGATATTGACTATTAGAAAGTTTTTTCCAAGATAACCGGAAAAGCTGCGATAGTGGGGACGAGTTTGGAAGGAGAGGAGAAGTAGATATTTGTTCTGGTTGGTGATTGGCTCGTTGAGTTCGGTGACGGATTAAAGTAAGAGCACGGTTGTTTTTTGATAAACACGACGCACTTCACTTGTTTTGTTTAACTTGTTCCGAAAATATATATTATTTTGGTATGTACAACAAATTCTCCACACTGTAGATATTATAGGCATATCATAAACCCTATATATATAGTTCTCTTCTTGTTGTCAAAAGTCCACTTAGGCCTATTCAATTACTTTAGAATTTGATAAGCCGAACTATCTTCTCTATTACTTTCGCATTAGTATTCTGTGTGTGATTCGCTTACAATTGTGGAGCGATATACCGTAATCGTTTGGTCTTCTTTCTTCAAAATATCCTCTGTTCGTTTTGTCAAAGTGCACTCAGGCTGATTCGGTTACTTTAGAACCACGCTTTGATGGAATAATTCTTCTTCTTATCTCCTTTTCTACTGTTAGTCTTAATCTAACATATTAAACGTTAGGCCTATCACTTCTATGGTAGTCAACTTAACGCCGAACTTTCCCTTGCCCGTAACTTTACTCTCTTCTGCTATTGTCTGTCTGCTGTTTCCGCTCGTCTCACACTAGTTATATGTATATTACTTAATCGTCTGCCCGCCTTCTAGAAATCTCTGTATTTTCGACGTCAATATATTGCACGGGACGTTCGATAGTCTCAACATCAATGAATTATAAACAAAACTTCCTACAATCGTTTGCCATTAACTCTTATTATAACAAAAACTAAACAATAATATAATATTCACTCACAAAAATAAATTAATCAATAATATCTAAACTAAACAGTTTTTTATATCATGACATAAATTCCTCTTCAAGATAAATATTTACAATATTTTTTATCACTATATACAAAGACTGTGCTTAGTTCATTCACAAAGTCTTCTCATACAGCCTGCTTCAGCATTTGTAGTCCATTTGATAGCTTCCGTGTGGAACCCGTAGTTCTGAAGGTACAATGCCAACCTCATGATCCTCGCACTGTCGATCTTGTACCTTTGAATCTATGCAAGTGGTTGATGGTCTGTCTGGATGATTAACTCCTTACCATATAGATAGTTCTGGAACTTTCAAATGGCAAATATGGTGGCCAGACACTCTCATTCAATCACGGGGTAGTTCTTCTCACTATTTAACAGCTTTTTACTTATTTCTGTTAATGGAAATAGTCCATCTTCATGTTCTTGTAAGAGTACTGCCCCAATTCCAGTGTCTGAAGCATCAGCTTGAACAATAAATGGTTTGTTGAAGTCTGGGATTCTAAGAATTGGTGAGCTTCTCAACATGTGCTTTAATTTCTGGAATGCCACTTAGTGTGGTTGCTCCCATTTCACCTTAATGGGCAAACCTTTCTTGGTCAGGTCAGTCAATGGTGCAGTAATTCCAGCATAATTTGGGATAAATTTCCTGTAGTATCCCGCTAATCCCAGGAAGGATCTGAATTGCTGCTTGGTCATTGGAACAGGTGTATCTTGTATGCAGATTATATTTTCCCTTTCCATGGCTATCTGTCGGTCCCCCACTTTATGTCCAACAAACTCCAACACATAATACTCAATGTAGCACTTGGATGGTCTGATGGTAAGGCTTACTGCCCTCACCGCTGGAACAGCTGTCTAAGTCTCTTCAGGTGGTCTTTCCATCTTGCATTGTGTGTCAAAATGTCATCCACACAGTGCTCTATGTTGTTAGTGTTGTGCAGCATGCTCCTCATCATGCAGGTGAATGTTGCTGCTGAGTTGACTAATGCAAATGGCATCCACTTAAATTGGTAACATCCATCTGATTTCACAAATGCTGTCTTCTCTTTAGATCCCGTCTCCATCAGGATTTGCCAATAACCTTTACTGAGGTTTATCTTTGAAAAGAACCTGGCCCCATCTAGTTTTGCCATGATGGCCTCTGGGTTGCTCATAGGTTCGGAGTCGAACTTCGTCACGAGGTTCAGCTTCCGTAAGTTTAGGCAGAAACGGTTTGATCCATCCCTCTTTTTCACGATTACAACTGGTGAACAGTAGGATGAATTTGAAGGCTCGATGATTCCAGCTTCCAACATTGCCTCAACTTTCTGCTATATCATGTCTCTCATTGCATAAGAATGTGATAGTGCTTCATTTTGGCTGGATCCCTGGTTGTGGTCTCGATCTTGTGTTGCACAAGGTCTGTCTTTTCTGGTTTATCCGTGAAGATATCTGTGTACTGGCACAGTAGGTCTTGTAACACTTTTTTGTTTGGCAGTCAGTTTTTCACTGATGTTGACACCTTTGTATGTCTCATCTCCAACTAGTGGTTTTATATCTAATAGGTCCTCATCTTCTAAGAAAAACTCACTGTTTTCTGGTTCTGCATCTATGACGGCCACACCTGCAACATCCATCTCTATTTCAATAGCTGCACCCATTAGGTCTTCTTCTCTCTCAAAATACTTCTTCAACAGATTGACATGGTAGATCCTGGTCTTCCCATTCAAATTCACATTGTAGTCCATTCTGTTGAGTAATTCCAGTACTTTAAAAGGTCCTTTCCATTGCAGGATAAGCTTGTTGTGGTCTGTAGGCAGGAGAACTAAGACCTTTTGTCCTACCTTGAAACACCAGTTCTTGACCTTCTTGTCATAGAAATACTTCTGACTACCTTGAGCTGTCGAGCGAGTTGACAGGTCACTTCCAGTCAGTTTCTGAGGTCTAACATATACTGATATGTGTTCCTTACTTCTGACTCTTCTTCTCACGTCCATAGCTCTTTCAATATTTGCATCAGACCTCGTACTGTTCTTCCAAACAGTAACTCGAAGGGTGAAACTCCTGTACTTGCTTGTGGGACTTATCGATAAGTGAATAATACTGCCTGCAAGTACCTGTCCCATTCATGTGGTTTCTCTTGGCACATCTTCTTTAGCATGCTCTTAAAATTTCATTGACTCTCTCGTGAATTCCATTACATTTAGGATTGTACAAGGTGGCAAGAAGATGCCAAGTACTGATGAGTCTGCACACTTCCTGCATCAGTTCTGAAGTAAACTGGGTCCCTCTGTCACTCAGGATTTCTTTCAGAAAGCCTACTCTGCAGAATATCTCCAGGAAGGCTTCTGGTACTCTCTCTGTCTCTATCTTCACCAGTGCTATCGCTTCCAGATAATGTGTCACATAGTCAACTACTGTCAGTACATACCAGTTGCCCTTGTAAGACACAGGTGCTAGTGGCCTGATCAATTCCACAGCTACTCTGCTGAATGGCTCTTCTATGAGAGGCATCTTCCCATTAATACTTTGGCTACCTTTCCTCTAGGTATTGTCCTTGTGCAGATGTCACATGACCTGCGGAATCTACTTGCATCTCCGATGACTCCCGGCCAATGGAAGTTACTGGTAATTCTGTCTGCTGTTTTCTTTGTTCCTAGGTGTCCTCCCACAATTGATTCATAAGCCAACTTCACCACTTGAGTCCCGTATTCTGTTGGTACTATGATCTATTTAACTTCTTCAGTATAACTGCCTTGATATATTCGATATAGAACTCCTTTCTGGTCATCTGTTCTATAAGTATTCTTTCCCACTTGTTTTGTGCTCGACTTTCTCCCGGGCATTGTCTTAAAGTTTCTGCAGTGAAGGGTCTTTCTTCTGTGATTCCTTCAATTCCTCCAAACCTAAATTCGGGCTGTCGCCTTTTGACACTTGCAGGAGCTTAATGTCATGTTTGCTCTTTTCTTCTTAAACTCTGGTGGTGACAGCAGATACTTCATCAATCTTCTTTCTGTTTAGTTCCTCCAAATTTCTAATACTGGGTCTGTTTTCTATCATCAAGTAGTTTATTGGTTCCTTGATGTACATGGCCATAAGGTTTCCTACAACATATGGAGTATAGACCTTTATTTTTGCTATGGAAACTTTCTCACTGTCCCATCAATTTGCACACACAAGCATACCTTGCCTGTCATCTGATCATCGGATACTAGATTTGTTCTCACTGCTGCTATACTGCACCCAGTGTCTCGTAGAATTTTAACTAGTCTTATCCCCAACATAGCCTTCACATATCGACATATTATGATTTGTTGGCACCTCTTGATATGTGTCACATGCTCCCATCACTATTGGCACTGTTGGTCCATTTGCTAACTTGAGCTGATCATTAGTCGTGCACTGATCAATCATGCTTTCTTGTGTGGAATTTGATAAGTAGTCTTGATTCTCGTTTTTCTGGCAGCAGCATCCATAGTGCCAGTCACTCTTTTCTTGTTTCTTACCAGCACTGTCTTTGTAAATAGCTCCAGCTGCTTTATGTTGAGGTTTCTGCTATTCTTTGCTGGTAATGGACTTGTACTCCTTTGCTGTGTGTCCCATTTTATAATAAACATAGCATCTCTTCTCCCTTCTGCCTTCCTCCTATTACCTTTGATAAACTCCTGCTTCTGGTCAGCCATTTCTGGTTTCAAATTTAAGTGGACATTCTTGGACTTGCCAGTTATACTACCTCCATATACTGTTTTGCCAGCTTCATCATATCTTCTATGTCTTTTGGTGCTCTCTCCTTTAGGAACAGTGACATGTCAGTTGAACATGTGGTCATGAACTGTTCACGTACTAATAGGTCTGCCAGTCCCTCAAAACTATTTTCACACTTGGCCATGTCAGTCCATTTAGTGAGATTTTGCTGCAGACGTGCCACAAATTGAAATACAGTTTCTCCCGTGTCAGGTCTAACTACTCTGAATTTCCGACAACCTATTGTTTCTGTAAAGCTACTTTTAATTTTTCATAATCCATCGTATCTTCCTGCATATACTTGGAGGCCTTTTCCTGTGAGAAGTGGGCTGAGACACACTGCCCAGTCGCCTTTGTCCCAAATCTGACTTTAGGCAAATCTTTCATATCTCTCCGAGAAAGCATCCAGGTTATTTTGATGTTCATCCAATTTGGGTAGCTTGGGTAGGCTGGCCCCGACTCCCTTGTCATTTTTTGGTCCGTTGTCCTTCGGTTGGGCGAGTTTTGCAATCTCAGTTTGTGCTCTTATTCTCTCTATTTCTAGTTTACTTTCTTCCATTTTCTTCTCTCTCAATTTGTATTCTCATTCTCTCTATTTCTAGCCTCTCCTTTCTTTAATTTTCTTCTCTCTCAGTTTGTATTTTCATTCTCTCTATTTCTAGCCTCTCCTTTCTCTCATGCTCTTCTCTCTCAGTTTGTATTTTCATTTTCTCTATTTCTAGTTTACTTTCTCTCATTTTCTTCTCTTTCACTTTGTATTTTCATTTTCTCTATTTCTAGTTTACTTTCTCTCATTTTCTTGTCTTTCAGTTTGTATTCTCATTCTCTCTATTTCTAGCCTCTCCTTTCTCTCATTTTCTTCTCTCTCAGTTTGTATTCCCATTCTCTCTATTTGTGACCTCTCCTTTCTCTTATTTTCTTCTCTTTCCTTTTCTTCTTTCTCAATTTGTCTCTTCTGTTGCTGTTCTTTTCTCTCTAGTTTTTGTTGTTGTTTAACAAACTCTCGTAGTTTACTGCCTTTTAACCCAAGTTGAGATCCTATTTCTACCCACTTATCAAAATCACCTGAAATGGTTGTATAGCGTAATCGTAATATCTACACTATTTTCGTTACTACTACAGTTGTGCTTATATAAGCCTACTTATTTCCGCTGTAGTTCATGTTTTCTTCTATCGCCTTTACCATTGTATAATCCTGGCTGTGGCTCGCTAATTGTCAGAATTTAAGATATACCATTTGCCAATTGTCAAAATAAGAGGCTTTTACTTTTATTTCTTAATAGTATAATTTTTCCTGTGTTGTTGTTGTTTGGGCTTAGGGTTCTTCTATAGTAGGTGTCTGTGACTTGTTAGCGACAAATTCAACGATAAATCAACAGCACGCACTTCACTTGTTTTCAAAATAATATATATATTCGGAACAAGTTAAACGTATGTACATCAAAATCTTCATACTTAGTTATTATATATATATATAGGCATATCATAAACACTATATATATAGTTCTCTTCTTGTTATCAAAAGTCCGTTTAGGCCTATTCAATTACTTTAGAATTTCAGTTGACAAGCCGAACTATCTTCTCTATTACTAGTATTCTGTGTGTGATTCACTTACAGTTGTGGAGCGATATATCATAATCGTTTTGGTCTTCTTTCTTTAAAATATCCTCTGTTCCTTTTGTCAAAGTGCACTCAGGCTGATTCAATTACTTTAGAACCACGCTTTGATGGAGTAATTCTTCTTATTATCTCCTTTTCTTAAACGTTAGGCTTATCATTTCTACGGTAGTTAACTTCCCGCCGAACTTTCCCATGCCCGTAACTTTACTATTTATATGTTTATCACTTAATCGTCTGCCCACCTTCTTGAAATCTCTATTCTCGATGTCAATGTATTGTACGCGATGTTCTATAGTCTCAACATCAATGAGTTATAAACACAACTTCTCACAATCGTCTGCTTCTAACTCTTATAACAAAAACTAAACAATAATAAAATATTCACTCACAAAAATAAATTAATCAATAATATTTAAACTAAACAGTCTTTTATATCATGACAGACAGACATTTTTTAAATACAAATTTTCTTCTTACACTGTCAGTGATTTTACCTGTTTATTTTATAAGAACGAGCACTAGTAACGTTTTATAAGAAATATTTTCCAATTAAATGGTTTCTTGCTTTTCTTATGTTTATCATATATAACCCCTGTAGTTCAGGGTATACTCCAGAGCTTATAAAGGCAAAATTTAGGGGTCGATGGTGGTTACAGCGCAAATGATGAGTTGTGCAGCTTTGAATTTGAAATAAACTATTTTTTAATAGAATTATTGAATCGTATTATATTAAAAAATTATATCAATGAAGTTTATTCTTCGTAATAATTAATCATAAATGTGAAATCAACTAAAGTAATAGAAACAGTTTACTAAAATTTCTTATTTTGGGCAGTGTGCTAGTTCGTAATTTACATACTATAGCCCTAGCGTTTTAATAGAAAAGATTATTGTTTTAACATAATTAACTGTGGATTTTTTAATTAGGCGTAGCAATTTAACTTTGTAAAACTTCCAAACTTACTGCAGTAAAATTCGCAACAAGAAAACTAAAAACTAAAAACCACCCGTTATAAATTAAGTTTAATAACAATTGTTTGTGGGGTGTAACTCGTTAGTCAAGGTGGAATATATATATATGTATATAAATTATTATGCTGTTTGCCTACAGATAGCCCATTTTTTTAATCCCCTTCGTGTGACACTTTCCTGTGTGACTCTTTTATGAATGTAGTCATACTCATTCTGTGGTTTAAATTACTCTTTATTCTTTGTATGATTACATACCAGCTGTTTTAAAGGGTGCAACTTGGTAAGAACTACACTATGTAGGATACGAAAAAACATTGATAAATGGTTTAAAATACATCTTTCGTAAGAAAATCTATTTAGTTATAGTTGTAATTCCATTTCATGTGAGAATTGCAAGAGAAAAAAACAAAACTCTGATAAATGTGAGCCTGTTGACACGAGCCCACTGGAACAATTTAGGCATCAGATGACATAAAACCACGTTTCATTTATGTAGTACAAACTGTTTATATAATTAATATAATATATATATATACACACACACACACATGCATTAGTAATATTTAAAACCTCAACGGTGCTTTAATCGACCTGCTAACACCATCATGGTTATTAACAGCAAGGTGATCACAGGTTAATTTAATGATATTATACGGAAAATTTAGATATTAAAAAATAACAATAACAGTACATAATGACGTTAAATTCGTGGCCGCTAATAAATCAAAATATCGAGTTAAAGATGAAAAATTAAACTTTTTAGACTGTAAAATTAGTTTACATTTAATAGAACGTGCCGGTTTATAATGAAGCTGTAGAAAAAATGGGCTTATAAAACATGATTTTTTTAAACTGACACATTGTGTTCAAGTATTTCGGTACTTAAGACAGAAGGAATTTCTGGATGATTATAAAATACTCATCTTATCATTGCAGTTTTATTATACAGCAAAGGAATGCCCAGAATATTTTTTTGGCTGTGGAATTAAGTTGTCATTAAATATGAGTAATTATTTCCTTTTCTAGAGATCTAGAAGTTTGGAATGTGTAATTAAACTCTATTTACGAAAAGTAAGAGAAATGACAGTTCTGATTGTTACGTTGCTGCATAAAATACGTTTTTATTCCGTTTACGTTGGCCTGTTTGATGGTTTCTAAAATATTGTAAACTTGAGCTTACTCACTTGTGTTGTGCAAAGCCATTAATCTTTCTTTTTTTTGTTGTGTGTGTGTGTGTGCATGCTTCTCTGTGGCCCTTAATCAAATCAGTTGACAGGGTATCAGTGCAAGAAAAATAAACACGTATAAGCACTCTTGTCAGTTTGTTAAGGTGAAAGAATAGTAATTATGGTGTTACACTACAAAGTTCAGCGCACAATACACCAGTTACATTTCAAACATACAGGGCTGATATTTGGCAAGCAAGCTGTAGCGTTACGTTTATTAGTACTTCATCAAAGCTATTTATATTTCGAAAAGCTCAGGGTACACTTCTTTCGCTAGGGAATGAAGACTACAGAAGGACTATAGTTAGACCTAAGAAAAATCAGGCCCAACCTATACTGGACGGGGTGTTGTTAAAAATTTAATGTAATCGTAGTAGGAAAATTTCATTTTGAAAATTATCAAAATTCTTAGAATTTTCTCGATGTTCTTTTACTTTCTGCTTTTAATATAGCATATTAAATTTAATATAATTAATATAGTAAGCTAAGTTATACCCTTCATGCACATTTACTACATTATTGTCACATTCTTTTTTATGTGTTGCGCTTAATACTTTACCCAGCCCAAACTAGCGCGTTTTTACAGAAAACTAAAGCATAATTGCTCTCTTTTTAAATGTTTATGGAATGCGTTAACAATCATGCATATTTGGAATTAATGCAAGTGGAATAGTTTTAGAGAGACACAATGCCTTTGTTCTTCAAGGACTTCAAGACGACTTTTTAACCAGTCCGAAAAAAAAGTAAAACTTTACACTATATATGTATAAACTACGGCAATGTTTTAATGACACTTTAAAGTCTGACGAGAAACACCGCAGCACACTAATATCAGACGTTAAGAAAAATACACATTTCTGCATTTTGTTTGAAAAAGTTTTTGTTCAACATATTATGCATTGAATTTTACTTAGTGTGGCTTTTTTTAACACTCAATTCCCACTCGTATATACAAAAGCTAAAGCTCTCTAATTGTTTTTGTACTTTAAAGTATATTCACATTACTGCGAGCACAAGTCAAGTCAGAAATATTTCACCTCGTGGGCTTCCATTTTCTACGTTACAAGACTGTTGTACGCTATGTTTTTATTCTTGTTTTAAACTTAGACATTAGTATTATTTTTTTGTTAGAGTGAGTTTAAGTGTGAAACTTGTGATCGAAGAAATAAAACGCTTTCGTTATCATTAAAGGATTTTGCACTAATTAATTACCAAATAAGTCAAAAGAAACCTCCCAACAATAGAAAAGGTTACAATAAAACAATCAAGGAACAAAATATAATTAGGAATTGATTTGGAAACTTTGTTTTTACAAATCATATTTTTCATGCTACCTCGTGGAACCCACACTCTAGAGCAGAGAATATTATTTTGTAGACTCTCGTTCTCCACTTTAATGAACAAAGGTAAATGTAATTAGAGCGTGAATTAGAAACCCTTTGTTGTTATAAGTTTTATTTCTTTATCCCAGTGATTCTGAACGTGGGATGCACGCCCCACAGGGGGGGGGGGCAATTTCAAAATGCTACAATAAGAAAAATTAAACTCCTATATTTTTGGTAAATTTCTAAATTTTACATTATATTATCATTCCTTTTCAACGCCAAATTTGTTTTTATATTAAGGGGGCACCAAATTTTGTGAGGTGTCGAGGTGGGGAATGGAGCAAAAAAGGTTAAGAACCACTGCTTTATCTCCTCATTGTATTTTTATTACCTACACACCATAATTGAAAAATATCACTTAGAAGCTCCATATTTATTTGAGTGAACTATGTAAAAAGAAAATACAAAATATATATATATATATAATTAGGGCATGATTTTAAAAAAACTTATTTTCTTGACATTATGTTTTCCATGTGACCTCATTTAAGTACGTACACACCAAACCAGAGATATTATTGTTGCAGGCTAAGTTTTTAGTATATAAAATTAGACATTATGTATTCTTTGATACAGGAAGTGATAGATAACGTGTGACGCCTAGGAACTTCCAGATTGTCAAGATTTAATACCCCCCTCCTCTCTCTCCAGTAGCTCAGCGGTAAAGCTGCAGGCTTACCAAGCTAAAACTCGGGTATTGATATCCATGGTGGGTAGTATACAGATAATCCATTGCGTAGCTGTGCGCTTATCAACCTACCAATCAACCAGCTAGTTTAACATAATCTCACGACTTTTCGTGAGACTTGTGGAAAAACAAATTCTAATATAAAAACACGATTGAGTCAGTCAGTTAATCAGACAGTGATATAGTCAATGAGTCTGTTACCGAGTTATCAATCAATTATTCATTTAAGTAGCATGTTATTCATCTCAACCTGAGTGAATTATTCAGGTTTGGTTTATTCTGAATTTCGCGTAAAGCAATATACGAGGGCTATCTGCGCTAGCTGTCACCCACCGCCAACCATTGTGCTACTCTTTGACCAACGAATAGTGGGATTGACCGTCACATTATAACGCCCCTACAGCTGAAAGGGCGAGTATGTTTGGTGGGCCGAGGATTCGAACCTGCGACCCTCAAATTGCGAGTCAAGCGCCCTAACCACTTGGCCATACCGGGCCATAAAATGAAAACTCGTCTGATGATTTTGTTTGTTTTTTGTTTGTAATTAAGCACAAAGCTACACAATGGGCTATCTGTGCCCTGCCCATCACTGGTATCGAAACCCGGTTTCTAACGTTGAAAGTCCGCAGACATACCGCTGTGGCACTGAAGGGCGAATTAGACAGATACTGAGTTAATTAGATACTTCAGCGCTGTGAAATTTCCTACTGAGTTTGTGTCATAAATACGAAAGGAAGTTTAACATGTAAGCGACTGTTAAGTAATATTTGTGAGTTAATAATTGTAGAATGTTATCAAAGAAATAAATAACACGTTACAAATAAGTGCTTAAAACAATCCAAAAATTATGCAATAGTTACAAGGGATTAAGCATGCAAAAAAAGAAAAAAATGTGAGGAAATATTTACTTCTTGATATAAAACAAAAGGGAATCCTCAATAGTCGCGGTACTTGAAATTATTTTAGGCGTGATTAAAGTAAATTAATTTATGAGACCTTGGGTAAGGTCAAATACATCAACCAAAAGGGTTTGACCTCCTCAGTCTAAAACTGTAATTAGATCTCAAATCGGTCAAGAGATGACGGAGCTATGAGCTAAAAGTTTGTATATGAAAAAACTCAGAGCCGTTCTGTAAGCCGCTATGCCACGGCTAAAAAACTGACAACAGTGAAGTTTTCTATTTTTAGTTGTCAAATCCAGAGGTCATTTTTTAAGACTAACTTTCAGATTAAGAACTTTAATTCGTAAATAAATGTCTGCAGTTATATTCCACCAAATTTTAATCTGTTATTTAAAGTTAAAACTGAGACCACACAAATGGTATTCTTGATATAAGCAATAAACCCTTCATGCAGTTAGTTGTGTTTCTTCTTGAATTTTACAGGATTCTGTCTTGATTTTACAGCGAATAACAAGGTCACTTCACGACAAAACAGTAACACAACCTGTACAGTTTCAATGTTTCTTAAACTAGTTTTGTTTACGATTTAATGTGACATATCCCAGTAGATGGAGCTTTTCTACTGTATGATACTCGTGAATACGTTTTCCTCCAAAATCTTTAGTATCAGAAATAAAACAATAAGATGACGCTGGTTCCTTTTTTTTTTTGATATGTATTATCTTGACACCTATTCTGTCTGTACTGCTAAAAGTATAAGTTCCAAAGATATTTTTATAACAATTTTTTATGTTATTTATATAATAATCCAGTGCATCAGTTTACGTATTCCTACACCGTGAAATGTGCTTTGGCGGGGTAAGTTTCATGAGATATGTTAAAAATAACAATTGTACAACATAACCGCGGGACATTTATTATACTAAGTTCTTGTCATAGTACATTAATTTAACGACTTCTAAATAGGTCGTTTAGCGTGCTATTGGAACGACGCACGTGTTAAATTTGAGTCTTAACACCGTTGCTATATATATTAGCATTGAGTATTTTAAACTGGCACTAGCTGATCAAATGATGTATTTCAGTAAATTCCAATGTCTAATATACAGTGAACTGTTCAGTTCTCATACGTGTAAAGGTATCGCGTCACTGTAGTTTATGTATTGTTATTATTACTTCCGCCACGGAGGTTATGTTTTCACCCCTGTGTGTGTGTGTTTGTTAGCAAGATTTCTCGAAAACGGCTAACTGGATTTGGACGAATGTTGGTGTACATTTAGATTATGACCCAACTTAGAAGTAATTTGTTTTTAGAGTGTAAAAGTCAAAGGTCATGAAAATCCAAAAAATCCATATCTGTTAACATGGAGACTGATTATTCACTCACTTTTTGCTCTATAACTCAGTCAAAAAATTATCAGATTTTGATGAAACTCGGTAGACATATGTAGAATATTATTTCTCATTGTCCTACCTGAAATGGTTCGTTCGTATTTTTTGAGAGCCGAATATAACCAACGCTGCATGGCGGAAGTGTACCTCTACTATGGAACGCTCCTTTAATTTTTTTCGTCATCCTAAATGTAAGGTAGCTAGCTAGTGTTCTCCCTCCCGTGTGCACTTAGTATACAGTTAACACAAATGTCTCGCTAAATGCGAAAGTCTTGCGATCTAAATGATGTATATTTTCAAAACTAAGATCAACCTTCCACTTAGTGAAAAGTAGTAGCAGTACTGAACCCAAAGCAAAATGAAAGATACTGTTATCATTTGTATCATTTCTAGAAGGTCTTTATATGGAAAAAATAAATTTCACATTGACACTAATATAGTTATGTTAATAAATAGAAGTTCTTTCTTTGCTATGCCGACCGCAAGGATCATGCTCTGAATTCTAGTTTTATAAGTCCTCGAGCTTATCGCTGAGTCACTGCAGTTGGTATTTTCTTAAATAAAAAACTAAGGTGGCTTAGTTAATTAGTTAATTAGTCACTAACTAGTGCCATCACAGAAGATTCAAATGTGCACCGCTATATGGTTGCAATAACATTAGAGAAGGTTCAAGTATGCACCGCTATGTGGTGTTGCAATGACATCAGAGAAGATTCAAGTGTGTACCGCTATGTGATGTTGCAATGACATCAGAGAATATTCAAGTATGCACCGCTATGTGGTGTTGCAATGACATCAGAGAAGATTCAAGTGTGCTCCGCTATGTGGTGTTGCAATGACATCAGAGAAGATTCAAGTGTGCTCCGCTATGTGGTGTTGCAATGACATCAGAGAAGGTTCAAGTGTGCACCTCTGTGTGGTGATGCAATGACATCAGAGAAGGTTCAAGTATGCACCGCTATGTGGTGTTGCAATGACATCAGAAAAGGTTCAAGTATGCACCGCTCTGTGGTGTTGCTTATTAACAGTACCTCGGATCTCACCTAAATTCAAAGATCGATATTATATATAACTTATTCATTTTTAAAATATTCATTTGCGTTATTATTTCATATGACAGAGAAAGAGAGAAACAGATATCGTGCTAATAAATAATTTAAGCAAATTATTTTCTTATTTTGTTGATTTCGAAATTTTGAACAAAGCCACACAACAACTATCCATACATATTCGTCCTAAGTTTTGTGCTTATAGGTTAAGGTGAAGGTAGCTAATCATCATCATCTACGTCAACTCTTGGCTACTTGTACTTGACTGAATAATTGGATTTGATATGCTTTGTTTATTTGTAGTTAAGTACAAAGCTACACAATGGACTATTTGTAGTGTACCCCCCCCCCCACACTAGAATCGAAACTCTGTTTTTAGTGTTATAAGTCTACAGAATTACCACTGTTCCACTGAGGAAGGGGGGCAGGATTTGATATGTATCCACATCTCGAATTGCGGAACATAGCTTTGCGGTATCGGGTCGCGAACCACGAACCATCTGATTCATATTCACATTAACCAATATTTATATTAAATATAATTCTTCTTCTCCTTTTTACTACATTTAAATCAAAATGGAATGTTCAACAAATGCTATTGAATTAAATTACCAATTTACGACATGTCTTTCTTGAGTGGTGCCGGGCGTGGCCAAATGGTTAGTGTGCACGAACTGTCAATTCGTAGACTTTAGTTGATAATCCTTTTCCACACGTCGGTGCGTAGTAACAATGACAGTCACACAAGGGAAACTCAAGACTTAGTGGCGAGTGCTGTTTACTATCTGCCTTCCCTCTCGTCTATGAGTTCAAAATTAGGGACAGCTCTGCCAAGATGCAAATTTTTACATAGAGGCATTGTTTGTGACGCAAATGACGTTAGATAAAATGCATATTTTCTTCCAACAGTTGTTTCTCATTCAGTACAAGAAAAGTTAAACGGAATACGTGAACGTAGAAGTGATTTTGTTTCCAAAAGGTTTTCCGAAATTGAAAACATTTGGTAAAATCTTATGCACAGAAATCAACTTTTAGATAGATTGTAGAAAGGGTATGGCATGCCTGGTGGTTAGAGCGCTCGAATCGCAATTTACGGATCGCAGATTCGAATCACTAAATATGTTTGTATTTTCAGCCATGGAGGAGCTATAATGTGGTGATCAATCACCCTCTTTTATTGGTAAAGAGTAGCCCAAGATTTGACAGTGTTAACAAGTTGCCTTCCTCTAGTCTATCATTAACAAGTCGATCTGCTTTCCAATACCCTATAAAGAAAGAAACCGGATCTTTAAAAAATGACTTCTTTTCATTTCACTTGCATGTGCCCACGGTCAGTCAATATGACAAATAATTCATTAGCAAAAACACAATTTTAAAGGAAACAGTGTCCAAAGGATATTCATACAAAGAATTCCTTTTGGGGGGATGGCCTAAATAGAAACCAAGAATATAAATTTAAATGAATTCATTAGATAATTCATCAGTTTGACACTCACTTAAAAAGTATGGGTTGTAAGGATGAGTTGATATAAAACAAGTGAGGTTCGAAAAAATGCTAAACGCACATTTTACATAATGTGGAACTCAAACAACTCTGAACAAAATGCAGAAATGTAAATTTTTACATGATGCATGTTCTACTTAAAAACAATATGATACAATTGAGGTTGGTCGTAATATATTTTACTTAAGATAGCTTTTTCTTCGTAGATAATAAACTTAGTATTCCGAGAATTGTTTAATTACGAAATCTAAGTTCAAGGGAAGTCCAGTTCAATCTACACTTTGATGAACGTGCGTTATTGGGTTATAGTGGTTTCGGAGAATTTCCCTCCTCATCAGTAACCTAGAACACAATTTAACCAAAGAGAGATAAGCTGGACCTATATCATAGTGAAAAGTATCAAACATATTGTTGGTGTGAACGTGCTTTGTAGTCACTATGAAAAAAACCTATACACTGAATGGGTGAAGTGAAGAAAAAGTGTCATTGGCCACTATTCAGTTCTTCACATTATATAGTCACACAATAGCAGATATAATAAATAAACTTAGTATTCCGAAAATTGTTTAATTTCGTAGTCTAAGTTCAAGGGAGGTCCAGTTCAATCTCATAGTGACCACAAAGCACGTTCACACCAACTATATGTTTAATACGTAACGAGCAACGTTCAATAAGATGCAGGAATGCACCACTTAAAATGGTCATGTGTGACCCAGTGCTCGGACTCTGAATCTAAGGATTCCCTGCTCTCTTCCTATTGCAGTAAAAACTCATACGCATTTTGGGGCCGTAGATGTGGTATAAAAAAAATAATGGTCAAACTCCACTATTCTGTCAGACAACAGTTGGCTGTGGGTACTGCTTACTGCCTGCTAATTGCCTGCCCTCTGGTGTATCAATTCAATATGAGAGACGGTTATCAACAGAAACTCGTTTTGCAGCTTTGCAAATATAGTTAACTCGTTCGTTCCCTACTCTATTAATGAAGTGTTTGTTTCTCTTGGAAGCAGCCCTAGTGTCGGCTAATATACAAGGTGATAAAAGTGCCAGGATATCCTGAGTATGACTGAGTGCGCTTTTGGGGACAAATATGCTGTTGAAGCGTGTCGCTTTATTTGAAAGAATCTAATTTTGGCAGCGGGACTGTGAGTGACAGTGTCTTATGGAGTTTCTTAAACAATTAACTAACCAGCGTGAGATATTGCACTTGTAATACAGCATTTTCAAGAAAAACGTCAATCTGACAGCTTATAAGAATGAAGCTGTAGCAATTGAAAGAATTACTATATTTCAGCCTCACATAACATCTTTCATTAAGTATATTCTTATGTGTGTTCTTTTTGTTTGTTTTCTTTTTTTCAAAATTTATGTGTAGATGTTCTGAATTTAATTAATTATAATTATGGTAAACAGGATGGGAAAACGCAAACTTATGCTCATTATTTATCTTAGACAAAGGTTACATACGACAGTGGTCACTCTCTAAAGACTTATAGTTGCTTGATCCTGTTTCTAAGTCGTTACGCTCCTGGTGGAGCAAGTCTTACTGAAATTTCAGGATGTCACAACGATTTATACAAATTAGTATGAACACTTAAATGTATATGATAGAAATATTCATTGTGTGGTATTTTCAGGTAAGACTGGTTCCACTTATAGTGGTAAGAAAAGTCCGCTTAATAACGGGAGATTCGACAAGATATTTACTGCCAAGTAATTCTACGCTATTTGACTACTGAAGTTCTGATAAATAAAAAAAACTGAACACAAACGTACAATCACAATAAAAAATTTTTAGTTAAGACAAGCACGGTTAAAATGTATACATAGCTTGTCACAATGGACAATTGCCTTTACTGGAGAGTTAGTACTAACATGGTGATATCAAGCCCCCAAATCTTAAGATGTTATTCCAAAATGAATCTCTTAATTATCGGATAAGCTACATAAATAGTAAACGTCAGACTTACCCAGAGCAACAACTGAGTACATACGTGACTGATCATTTTCCAACAAAACAAGAGAGGTCATTACTTCCAGAGGTCACCTTACCTACAACGGAAAATATACTTGTCTAAATTCACATATCATGAGTGACCCCGCAACTATCTTTCACATAGAAACACTAAAGATGCAACGCTAGGTGAATGACACAGAACAGTGGGCAGCTAAAGTTGAAGGGATTTAATGACATTCTTGACCAATGTAATGTGACAACAGCGCAAATAATAAATTCTGAAATTTCTATATTAATACAAGAAAGTAGAAAACATATAGTATGTTTATATACGACTATTGGCGTAGGTAATATTCAGTTGTATGGTACTGTACTAGGACTTTGACCCAACAACACAGTATCATCATTAATCTTGCTCTAGCTTTTGTCTGGTGTAGACATCTTAGTCATATCTATGACTGAGGCAGTTTCTTTGTCGACGCTATTCAAAGTGGTCACATTAAACCAGATATTAGATCAAAAGTTAAAGCTGACAGCAGTGGATTATACTCTGAAGCAAGATCCATGATTCACGATAACCCCCAAAGTATGGTCAAAGCGTTGACCAACAGCGTCATTACAGCAGGCCACTAGGTGGCATCCCAGGTTTAGTTGACAAGATGAACCACCTATGCAAAAGCAAAAGCCATCACAAAAATATCAGAAGCATGAGGAATGAAACGCTTGTAATTTTATATGCTTAGATTTTGCATTTCTAGTTTAAAGGACTTATTTTGACTTGTATTTTTGCTGTATTTATGTGTGACTTAAGGGAAAAGGTTTAATATTTCCTTTTATTTTGTATTTAATTGCAAAGGGTTGATTTATTTCATATTATGAAACGAGCTAGTTTGATTTGATTTAAATTCGAATGTCATCATTTTCTCTGTGTGTGTATGTCTGTACTTCTACTGCAGATTTATAAGGGTTTGTTTTTATGTCATAAATTTTAAATGGTTTAGTTTCTTCCTGGATCTTTAAAAAAAGTGTTACTTGTGCTGCAAGTACTTTAACATATATATTATTTCTCAGGGCCTATGGTTCTACTCCCATTCCCGCAAAATCACTCTTCGAATTTTGGGGGTGCAGGTGCATTACAAGACTGATGGTCAAATCCTCTTATTCGATTAGAGTAACCCAAGAGTTGGCAGTGGGTGCTACTAACTAGCTGCCTTTCCTCTAGTCTTATTATTCGTAAGTGAAAAGTATGTTGATTTTTTTTTTTTGCTTTGAGGTAAACTTCAAAAAAAAAATCTACTTTATACTTATTTTATTTTAGTTCACTATTTCCTTTTAATGTAATAGTTGTTAAGTTAGCCAAAGTAGGCTTTGTATGTCTAAAATGTACATTAGTAAGTTAATTAGTACAGGCTGCTTTATTTTATGTTGTGGATTAGATAGGTTACTTGTGTGTGGAAAAGAGAGACACGTAGTTTTACAAACAGTATTGGTAGTGTGTTTTAGGATAATTAGGAATTATTAGTGAATTCTGTGTTCAGTTTTTGCAGTGTAAAATATGCCTTTCTCTTTTATTTCACTTCATTAAATGGTATATTACTTTATTTTATTCACTCACTGACTGTGTATGGCAATGTTTCGATGTCCTACTCTTCAGTTGTTTTTTATCGAGTTTAGGGTAAGTTTTTTTTCATCTGGTAGAATTGTCACTTACTAAGGAAATTTTATATTATATACTATATAGCTATGAAGTAACAGGCTGATAATTGATAGTGGCAAGAGAAATACTAATATTTTATTGAGAAGAATTTATAATTATTATAGTATCTTTGGTTTTATTCCATAAGACAAAGTACTGTAATTAAACTCAAAGTGACATTGAATATGAAGGTATTGTACTTAAATTGGATGCAAGAAGTAGTACCACAAACTTGCTGATTGCAGTTTTAATTGGATTTCAATTTTGTAATTAAGTAGCTCACAAGAATAGCTTAAGATAATGTCGTGGAAAGATGTGACGATTTTTCCTAATTAAACCACACCTCTATAATTTAAAAGATAGAGATGTGTTTATAGAGATGTGTTGATGGTTATGTTTCTGTATATTTTGGAACAAAAGACTTATTATTCTAACCTCTGTTGTACAAGTGAGTGAGTAGTTTACATTAGTGTGACCAATTCTTAGTTATCTTGTACATTCGCTGCTCAATTGTAAGAAGTGCTTATTTTTCTTGGAAGCATGTACAAAATGATGAGAGTGCCATGATATCCTGACCACAATTGACTACGCTTTTGGCACCATCTCTACTACTAGTGTATTGATGCTTTGTTTGAGAGACTTTCATTGTCTCAGCAGGATTATAAGATTTGTACAACAGTTTGTAGATTGATTTAGAACTACTTTCAGACCAACTTGTATCACTACATTTTAAGCTTTTTTTGCTACTTCTGAATTTCTTAGCATCAGCTGTAAATTTGCCTTATAATGAAGTATTCTATTTCTATTCATATATGTTGTTACGTCACATCTTGATTAAACTACCTAACACAAACAATTTATAACACAGTATCTCCGAAACTTGATTTGCGTTGTCTTTTTTTTATTATAGTTTTAATTTCTAGATGCGCAAATATATTTACCATAATCTAATAGCTAAGCTTTTCAAACTTTTTTATGTATAACATCCTATTAGAAGAAATAAGTTAATTTTTCACGAAGTTATATATGAACTTCTAAGTTTTAAGATTTTCTCAGTTTAAAAAGAAATCACATTTTTATAATTTGTTGCTTGTTAAGTCATTGGTCAATAACGTTCAAAGATTTTTGTCCAGGGCGGTTTAAAAGCTGTAAGCTAAACCAACCTTCAATCTATATTTAGGTTTCTCATGCATTTCATTTGGATTGAGTAAATGCTTCTCCCACCACACACACAAAAAAAAAAAAAAATAGAAATCAATATTACGTTTAAAATTTCTTATTTTATAATCTAGTTATTGTGTATATAAGATACTTCTGATAATAATCTTATTACACATGAAAGACTTAATTGCCTTTGATAAATGTAAAAATATAATGATAAGAGTGGCACCCAGCTTGTGTTATTTGGATATTTCTGTCGAGAATATGTTTGAAATTCAGTTTAGGACAACGACCTCGGTGTATTGGCAAATTCTAAATAAAAAAAAATAGTTTCCGACAAATCAGTTTTTTATGTCAAAATTTTTGTGTTGAGTTTTTCAGCTAAGCTTTAAATATCCATGGGAAATGAATGGTAATAGACTGTGAAAAAAGCAAAGAATTGGAACTTTTGGCTTTATTCCATCTGGTTCTGTTAGTTCTGTAGTTAGAATAAGCGTGACAGTTTAGAATTTCATGTAGAATAAAAACAAACCTTTAAATCAGTACCAATTTGTCAATGTTAAAAAGTTGAAGGCATTTTTCAAAACCTACTGAACAATAACATAATCACGGCTAAAAACGGACAGCTTTATCTATTTTTGTTTCTATTATTCTAATACTAATCTTACCTTTCACATTTTAAATCACTTTTGTAAGTGATTAAGAATTTTTGTTTATGCATGTTTTATATACAAAATGAAATAATTACTTTGGTCTTAACTTTACACTATAAAAGCTGTTATCATATCAAAGTAATATTCTTAATATCAAACGAATATTTCTATAAAAACTTGAATTTTAAAATTTCACCTTACTTGTCTAGGAAATCAAACCAGCATAGGGGCCATTCGAAGTTATCATGATTAAATGTTATCGATCATTGTTTGATAGAGGTTGGAGTGAGGGTGGATGAAAATAAAAGCACGAACGTATTTGATAAGGTATATATATATATAAACAAATGCCGATAGAGTTACTACATTTTGCTTATATATTTTTTTTCTGTCAATGCCTTTCTTTAATAACTGTGGCTATTAGGACATTTCATTCATTCCTTCTCATTCCACACCAAGTCTTATATTTCAACACCTTTTTATGTTCAGTGAAAGGAGTAGGTATTGGAATTATGGAACAATGCTCGATTATTTTTTTTTTTAGTGACAGTTGCGAAAAACTCCTGAGAATGTCGCACATGGTTCAATTTTTAGATTGTTTTTGTTCTTAGTATATGATTAGGAAGTTGATATGCTTTAGTCATTGACCCAACATTCTCATACGAAAACAAAACTGTCATCAACCTTTCTCTCAGTTTTTTTTTTCTTGATATATAGGATAACTCTGTTCCACAATAAGTTGCTATTACGCTCTATTCTGTATGGTTTTGTCAGTTGTAGTCTGCTGCAAAACAAAACAAAAAGTTAAGTCATTTGATTTAAAGTCAGATCGTCCGTTTGGTGTGTTAGATATCTTAATAAAGTATGTTTATTTTGTTTTTGTGAAACTACCAAGTTTTTCTGTTGTTGTTTTTATTCATTTTATATTAATGCTTTACGATCCACCGTTTCAACATCATCACTGTAATTTCTTATTTAACTTGTCTTTACCAGTTGGGCCCGGCATGGCCAGGTGGTTACGGCACTCGATTCGCAATCTGAGGGTCGCGGGTTCGAATCCCTGTTCCATCAAACATGCTCGCCCTTTCAGCTGTGGGGGCGTTATAATGTTACGGACAATCCCCCTATTCGTTGGTAAAAGACTAGCCCAAGAGTTGGCGGTGGGTGGTGATGACTAGCTGCCTTCCCTCTAGTTTTACACTGCTAAATTAGGGACGGCTAGCGCAGATATCCCTCGTGGAGCTTTGCGCGAAATTCAAACCAAACAAACAAAACTTTACCAGTTGTACAAATCCTTGATCGTGGCTAACCTAGGGAAGCCTTTCTTTACTAGTAACGAATTACACAGTAATCCAGTCCAGTTGTTCACAATTTCTAACACGGAGAGAGAAAGGAAAAAACTGCTAGTGGAGAAAAGCTTAAAGAAGAACTTTGTAACCAAGATTCCAGTTTGTTAGAGTTCAAGAAGCTGAAGTGAAAGCGCCAGAATGCTATGTCCTCCTATTTACAGTATTCTGAAAAAATGACAAAACCGATAGTTGAAGGATTTATATTACTGATCAATAACCAAAATGAAATGAAAGTAATATACAGAAAAAGGAAAATAGGTAACAACCGAGCGTATGGTATCTTGGGACAATGAAAGAAGGAGTTATTAAACACGTGACGGAATGATAGGAATTTTTGTTAGTTGTTTTACACGTAATTTAATTATGACTATGAGTAAAAATAAAAATAAAAACCTTATAATCAAATACAGAAAACTGAATCACAATATAGTTTGTTGGAACGTAATGACAATAATCTGACGAAATCTTTGGGAAGTCATGGATTAAGCTCCAAACTACATATGCTTATAGTCAGACTTTAAAACTATAGGAGTGAAGAGGTATTAATTGCAAATTTGAGAATCGCTTTATGTCTGTACCAAAACTTTACACAGATACTGTACACAAATACCATACTGTATATCAGTACTATACGATATACAGGTACTGTGCTCTGGTAAAACAAAGTGAGTTTTTTCTCAAGCTGTGTGGACGTGTGAAATAATTTAATACATTTTGGAATTTTTAATGGAAACTAGTGATGAGCTTTTTTTTAAGGAGATAAAAACTTAATTTGCTATTGCATGATTTATTTAGGAGCACAGTACTTGCAAATCACCCTGTCTACCAAAATTTTAATAGTTGGGTTCAGTTCTCGCCGTTTAATAGGTAGGTTCAGTTCTGACAGTTCACACTCACAATCAGTTTTCAATAACTGGATTCAGTTCTCGCAGATCACACTGACAGTCAGAGTTTTTAATAAATGGATTCCGTTCCCGCAGATCACACTGGCAATCAAAGTTTTAATAGCTGGGTTCAGTTTTCGCAGGTCACACTAGTAGTCAGAGTTTTTAATAGCTGGGTTCAGTTTTCGCAGGTCACACTAGTAGTCAGAGTTCTTAATAGGTGGGTTCCAGTTTTCGCAGGCCACATTAGCATTCAGAGTTTTAATACTTGGGTTCATTTCTTCCACTTCACACCGACAGTCAAAGTTTTAATAATTAGGTTCCAGTCGCAGATCACACTAGCAATCAAAGTTTTAATAATTGAATTTCAGTTGTCACTTAAAAGATTTCGTGTGTTTACTACTCCGAGAAACGATATATGCACGTTGTTCTGATTCAGTTAAGGAAACTTATCCCTGAATAATCTATATTGTTGAGTGTTGACTATGCAAAAGAATTTATTCAAAGACCAAATAATTTTGAAAGGTGAAATCAAACTTACAACAGTTACAAGTCTCATAATACTCCAGAGCACCCAATGCCTCAGATAGTGTTTATTTCAAAATCATTTGGAGGTAGAACCAGTGAGAAATTCATTGTAGAAAAATCAGATACAGGTTTTAACATAGAGGACTTGCTTTTCCACTCGGAGCTAAATTTAAAAAATATCCCTGCATTAGTTGAAGGAAAACCCCAATTAAGTGAGAAGGATCTCAGTTTAACAAGAACAGTTCGTTCTGGTATTCAGTTTTGAGAGAGTAATCCGCCTAATGAAAGTTTCGTTGTTTTTTAAATTTTGAATGGTATATTTTCAGTATCAAGTTTAAAGTCGTTTGACAATATTTTGAGCTGATCTTATCAGAGATGATGACGTCAATAATCAGAAGGTATTTAATTAAATAACAATAAATTGTTCTAAATGAAACTGGCAGTTCGTTTCTTCAAGACAGGTGTTACTTATACAACTATGTATTTTGTAAGATAAAACAATTCTTTAAAAATAAAATCGTATTCTCTTTAAAATTTCATCGTCGCCTTCCCTCTTTCTCATATTTGATTTTAATTAATAATTTGTATAAATGAATATTAAGGTGATATAATAGAACTGGAAAGTAGTACGCTTCGCTGTAGATTTCGAATTAATCAAAAGAGAAACCAAAATTTGGTTAATTGTTTCGCTAAGCCCAAGATCTGCAACAACACTTTTAAAACATTTACATATAAACAAGTAAACAGAGAATAAAACTAACAAGACTGACCTATAAGCGAACGATTGATATTTTTCTGATACAATTATCTGTTAACCTTTCACTCATGTTGGACACGGGTTTGAATCCCATCATCGAATATGCTCGCTCTTTCTGCCGTGTGGGCATTATAATGTGAAGGTTACTCTCACTACTCGTTGGTAAAAGAATAAGCAGCCCAAGAGTTCGCGGTGTTAAGTAGCTGTCTTCTCTCTAGTCTATCACTTTTAAATCAGGGACGACTAGCGCAAATAGCCCTCGAGTAATTTTGCGCGAAATTCAACAAAGAAACAAAATGACCCCAACGGCAAGGAGTATAATTGGAGAAACCTACCAAGAAAGAATATATATATATATAATTTTTTGTACGTTATAGAACGTGACGACATCTATGGGCAATTACGATAACCTATCTTGGAATAGTTATAAGGGACATTTTTGGTCTCAATTGATGAGAAAAAATTCGTAGTCATAAACAAATTGATGTTAATTTAAAGTAGGGAACAATACTCGTTTTCTTTAGAAATGTTATGATTTACATGTTATATGCTAATTAACGTAGTCAGTTTCGTATTAAGAGATTTATCAAGATTTTTTTTCACTTGAGATATGTTTCTGTTCTTGAAGAAACTTTTTTGTAAAGAATCAGAAGTGACTAAGAAATCTACTAATTAGCATTAATATTTACTTCAAATTCACCAGAACCTAAAAATGTATACTATTTTTGATTTAAAATATGTGGAATACTAGAATTGGCAAACCCAGTATGTCTGTTTGTTTGAAGTTTAACACAAAGCTACACAATGAGCTATCTGTGCTATTCCCACCAGGGGTATCGAAATCGCTGGACCACTAGGGGGCTCCAGTGTATTTTCCAAAATGTTTTTAGTATAGAAGTTTAAACGTGGCAACGAGTCTTTTCGAAATAATCTTAAAACTTTGTATGGAGAAAAAATGTTATTTATTTCAACACGTGGCACAGCGGCAAGTCTAAAAACTTATAAAGCTAAAAACCGGGTTTTGATACCCGTGGTGGGCACCGCAGAGATAGCCCATTGTGTAGCTTTGGGCTTAATTACAAACAAACAAAAAACAAAATCCAACATAATGCACATTAAAAAGAATGAAAAGTAAATAACTGTAGTCACAGAATAATGTTTCAAAGTATAAAAATTATGAAAGTAGGCTAAAAAAGAGAAACTGTATTCTACTTTTTGAATAAACGATCATCCGAAGTTCTATTCGCCGCAAATACAGAGCGTTAATAGGCTAATGTGTAGCTTTGCGCTAAACGCAAAAAATACTTATTCTTACATGTTTCTATTGCACATAAAAAAGACTTTTCATAAGACATTTGTGATGAACATAAGTACAACATAATATTGATGTGCCCCTTGTCTTCTTGAATAAGATAGTTAACTAATAGCATGGAAAATGGGGCAATAATTTGAAGCTCTCGGCAGACTTTCCAAGTTAATAGTTGTTGTAAAACAGACAAGCTACGAGTTGTTTGCGCCCAAACTTTTGAAACAAGTCCTTTAACTAAAGCTATTATTCATGAAATTGTTCTTCAGGTCAGTGAAAAAGTTTCAATCTATGCATTGAGTTTGATTGTTTCAACAATTGTTTCCAGCTCGAGGGAGATCACTGTTTAAAGCTTGTACTTTTTATTTAAAGTATCATGCAAAATTATGATCTGCATCAATCTAGACAATTTAACGGGTTTTGTTTTGTTTTTAGAGCAAAGCCAGATTGAGCAATTTGTTGTGTTCCATGCGGAGAATCTAACCCCGGATGTTAGCGTTATAAGTTCATATATTTACTACTGTCCCATCCGAGGTCGTCATTTTATTAAAATACACATATATATATATACAACGATCCAAGAAAGTAATAGCGAAATTTTATTTGAAACGGTGTCTAAATGCTTTAAACACCCTAAACTACACAACTTAGATAAAGATAACTATTCTTTCTAACATCCATGGTAGTAAGTTTTCATCAAAGAAGTGAATCAACACAGAAATATCAAACTCTTACTTATTAATATTATTATACCGGAAATAGTCAAAACCATCGTATGGCACTCGTGAATTTAAGCTAAAAAGTTTTTGTTTTCGAGAACTATTTATTTTGTTGCTTTTCTTTTTCTTTAGCAAGAGTGCATCACTAATTGGATTTGTCGTTTCGTTACTGGTTAAGGTCGACTCCACCAAAAGAGGGCGCTGTTCGTCAGTCAAGTTAGTTTGAATCCCTGTTGTGTTGTTGAGTATAT
The DNA here is from genome assembly GCF_000517525.1 of Limulus polyphemus. NCBI lineage: Eukaryota > Metazoa > Arthropoda > Merostomata > Xiphosura > Limulidae > Limulus > Limulus polyphemus. The sequence continues at coordinate 119,356 of NW_013667796.1, read as the reverse complement.
TGTCGTTTAAGTTTTTCTTTAAAGCCTCCGCTGTATCATTGGAATTGGCATTTCTTAAACCGCTGAATGCCAGTATTTGTGAATCTGAAATCTGAGTTGCAGAGGCGCCGGTATTTAATAGCGGATAGGACGTTGTTTGGTAGATCGTGGAAGTATCTTCTGTTGATAGATTGGTTGACACTTGCTCAGTGTAGATCTCTAAAACTGTTGTTTGATGCCTTGAACTTTCTTTATTGTCAGCTTCTAAACCTATATCTTCCAAAGTCACGTTTTCACTGTCCGCTGTGCTCTGACGTCCCGTAGCAATAAAAGGTATTGACGATTTTTCCTTCATCTTAACAATGAGAGTTGTGTTCAGTTGTATTCCAACTGAAGAGTTAGAGATTGATTCAGATTCAACTGTAAAAAAGAAAGTAGCTTAGTGGGAATACACTTTTCTACAAAACATTCTAGTTTGAATTAAGACAAACATTTATTGAACTCTGAATCAGATGAGTGAGGCATGAGATACTGTAATTTTAAGAAGTGGTTAGAGATACGGTACCATATCTAAACTTCTATTTGATTTTGATGCGGAATGAGACTATGACGCCACTATATTTGAAGGAAAGATTTCAAAACGAAGTTTGTTTGTTTTTTTACAAATTTTATAAAAGATATTCCGGAGGTGTTAAAACTGCTAAACACAGACTATGTATGAGCTAACCATGACCTGTACTCAAACGGGAAGAATTTTAAGTCGAGAGATGGCACGATCGTCATCGAGAGGTATTTTTTATTTTTAAACTGACATATCAGAAAAAATGGTGTTCTCATGTTCTACAACTGCTTTATAGCTTGTCATTATACATGAATAATTTATTGAATTAAAAGTTGAATAGGTGGCAACATTTGCCAACCAATCGGGAAATGAGAAATTTTTTCACCCCAAGCCAAAGATTTACTACATGTGAATATAATGAATGTAATTTTAATATGCTGCCAATAATAAGTGAATTTATTACAACTGAGGGTCCAGGCTGGTTCAATTCTGTCTTCAGATTGTACTTTCCTTAAAATAAACAGTGTATGCTACCAAAGTAACTCTAGTCCCAACTTACACGGACAGATGGCGCATTCTAGTGACATTAACACAATTCACCGTGTATTTCGTGTATTTTAGCAAAGAGAGATACGATACGTCATCTATAGCCACAGTCAAATACCTATCTATCTATCTATTATTACATTGATAGGTCTACTAATAAAATCTATTTTCATACACGATAAAGAAAAAACATTGTCTTTACTTGGCACCTTTACAAGTAAGAAAAGTACAAGTTCTAAAGATATCACTTCTATATGAAGTTACACGCAAGTGTTGCCTCTGTGTATGGAAACATAACACAAAAATTTGAAATTCTTACAATGAATGATATTTGAATGATAGTTCTTGCATTATGTCGATCATCATCGAAAATCCGTATTAACAATATGAAGTTCGATGTATGTAAAAGTTGAACACGTTTCTGCAAGTAGCTTTTAATTAAAAACAGGATAACACAGATGCCCAGAACTAATCTACCTAATGAATAGGATTATTCTTAATACTTTGTTACTAACTTAAACTGTGAAATTAATCTGTCTGAATTTCAGTTTACAAGTTCATTTGTAGCAACACTATTTCAAAACACCTACATTTCTATTTAAATTGAACTAAAACTGCCTTATTAGAAATGTTATAAATTCATCAAGAGTCCTACTTACCGTTTTTCGAGCTCTCTGTGACAACAGATAAAGGTGTAGTTTTATTTGGGAAAGGCCTGGGTATTGATGTTACTCCAATCTCACCTAACGCTGGAGATGGTGACTTATGTGTAACCACTTTAACGGGCATAGGACCATATGGTTGAGGATGAGCACCATAGTTTGGCTGCACGTTGTAGATTACAGGCTCCGGATACCACCATGAATAAACCCACGTCACTGGCCAGAAAGTGGCATCGAGCAGTGGAACAGTTCCCGCAAACAACAATATAAGTACAGCAAATCTAGACATCTGGGAAAGTGAAATTATTATTCTATCTTCTACAGATTAAGAACAATTACTATTAAAAATATATTTATATATATATATATACACTTGTATAACAGAGATCAAAACATATAAAAATATTCAAAATCATGAAAAATGCGTAACTTAAAACAAATTAGCATTTAGCATAATAAATAATACTAAATTAGCGTCATCTAGCATTTACTACCCTACTTTGCACCACAAGCATCAGCGAAATACTTCCAAGGTGTTTAACGTACACACTAATAAGTAGAACTGTCTTCGCCGCACCAATCACCATAATAATTAGTTATCCCAGTCACTGCGGTCAACGATGGCTCTATCTCGTGTGAACATCTTGTGTCACTGCTTTTTCAAAAATGCAGTAATTATATATTTGTGCTAGTAATGGATGAGTTTCAAATATTTTATATTGACTAAAATATCATATTTTTAAATTTTCCCAAGGCTGGTTTGCCGCCGGTAAACACGGAAAATACGCCACTGCTATAAATATATTGTTGCGTCATCGAGATCATGCGATTCTCACGCTCTCTCCTTTCTAGAATTATCCTGTACTTTGGCGA